>NW_027175820.1:12353816-12656316 GCF_023055335.1 Clinocottus analis | reverse complement strand
TACCACGAGTACACAGTGTTATTCCCGCCTTTTATGATCTAATTCCCTTTAACTCCCAAACCAGTAGTTGACTATATTACTGCAGTGCTCAGCCCTCCTCTGATCCCTGGGGCATGTGGCTCACATCACCTTGGTTTGGCACAACCTCCGCATTGCCAAGCCACCCATTCCCATAGTGTTCATGTTTACAATGTATTGTTTTCCTCCTGGCTACACCCCCCGACCCTCAGGAGATCGTGGTGGTAAACAGATATTTACAAAATAATCCCAGGTCTACTTAATTAGGAACCCCTCCCTGGTGGCTCTTCCTGCTCCCTGGAATCAACCTAGAGCTGAGGAGCCTGGCCAATTAAACGCCAACACAACCGCCCTGTGCCCCTCTCTGCATACCACCCTCCTTGCTGTGTGGGTTTTGTCTGTGCATGTTTGCAGGTTTATGTGTATAGGCACAAGTTTGCTTTAGTGATTTGTGAAATATGAAAATGAATAAGCTTCCTCCTAGTCGATTTCACTTGCATTGTGTGGCATGTCTCACAGGAAATTGAATTGGAAGCAGGTCGCATAAGCTGATGGGAATCCCCCCTATCACAAACAGCAGCGAGAAAGGCATTTCCTGTGTTAAACTCATCGGAGAAATTAAACTCTTTCAGTATAAAGAGGAATAGATCAATAATTTAACCAATCCTTAACATTACTTACTATTAATGCATGATTGACACTTTACATAGTAAAATATTGAAGTCTTTGAACTTGTGTATTTTGAGCAACCACACTGAACATGTTTGTTCCATAGTTCAAGTTATTTTATTTTTTAAATAGAAAATCTTTAAAAAAAAAAAAACAATAACATATCTGTCAGTTTTGCTTATAACATAGCTTCATAAAGGCCGGGCCAGAAATTGAAGTCTTGGTACAATAAATAGTAAGTTCATCGTTCTCATCCAATTCCCTTGACCTGTATGTTTTTGGTCCCCAGGAAACCCACGCAAACACAGGCAATAAGAATGTATTAAATTACCTAATAACTTGTTATGTTTCTATGACTTAACTGAGCTAGTCTATGGTTAAGTTTGACATACCAAAAGCTCCGTAGCTACGATGGCGACTGTTAACAAGGCACAACATTTCCCCTCTGCTCCTGTGCATTTTTCTTTACGCTCTCAGGGAAACAACAGTGAACTCCCCAGGCCACAGAGCTCCATGGTATCCGGCTTTACGGCACTCTCAAATAGTCCCTTGTCCCTCAGGCTCATCCCTCCTCCCTCTGATCACCTGGCTTTACAGCACTGTGGGGGAAATGCAGCTATTCCCTGGGCTCTCACTCCAGTCTCAGAGAGCAAGGGGGAGAGTGATAGGAGCCTTTGAGAGGGAAAATTAAAAGGACCAAAAAAAAAAAGGAAGGGCAAGAGAGGTACAGAGCATTCAAGCGAGATAGCGGGAAAAGGAAGGTGGGTTGAAATAATGCTGATATTTAGATGGAAGTGGTGGGGGTGGTTGTGGAGGCAAAGCTTCATCATGGCAGTCCAGAGAGAACGAGCTACCTGTAGTTTCTGACTGAGCTAATCTCAATATATATAGTTTAGGGCTGGGCAAGTTAACGCGTTAATATCGCGTTAACTTTTCAATCGATTAACGGCGTTAATTATTTGATCATGCATTAACTGCATTTTTTGGGGGGAGGGCTTTTACTTTGAAGGCGATTAATTTAGGTCCGCCCTTGCGCTTCCGTAGCATCACTGGACTATTTGCCGACTTGAGCCTGACGTGAAAGCACGTATTGTTCTGTAGTTTCTGTCCTCAACGAGCATCACGCGAGCGAGTCGCCTCACGAAGCTTCACAGGCGCTCAGTCTACCGGCAGCCTCGGGCTGCAAGCTCAGCGTCCCTGGATTGAACATTAATCGCGCATGCGCAAAGCCGCAGCTGATGCCCATCAGCTGTCCTTCACATCTCCACCTCATTCAACTAAACTTCAGTGCAACTTCTGAGTCGTTTCTTTTCCTGCAATTTCAAGATGTCTACAATGAAGAATGGTGAATACTGTTTCGTGGCTATTGTATTCCCTTCACAAAAGATAAATTACCTAATTGACTGACACACTAATGTTTCAAAACAGCTTTTAGTCAGAACTAATGTACTGACTAGGTATTAAGACCGGAGCCAAATGCTTTTGTCAGAGTTGCCCCATGTTCCTTCATTGCCTACCTTTGCACCAGCAGGCTTTTGTCAAAGCACCCGCTGTCCTGGAAATGAGCTTGAGACTCTGGGAAATACTTCACTGAGCTGTGAGAATAATCTTGGTTCCTCTACTGCAGTTGGCTGTAATACTTTTTTTTCATGTCTGTATGTCCATAGGTCACGCTCAGTAACCGGTCTTGGCAGGATTTGGGCTAATAGCTGCTCCCAGAATCGTCTCCAGGAGCCACGTGGACGTCACCGACTCTCCACCGTCATCCAACCACTGCGTCAGAATGCTGGCGAGGTCGTAGATCTCACTGTTGATGAAGATGGTAAGAACTACAATTGTGGAAGATCCTTCATCCACATACTTTTTAAACTGTGTCTGTTTAAATAAGCGGTCCCTAACCTTTTTTGTGCCAAAGACCGGTTTCGTGTCAGACAATATTTTCACGGACCGGCCTTCACGGTGTGGGCAATAAATATGACGTAATAAAATATTACGACCGGCATGAAGCATATACAAAGTGCATAAATATACAACTCACCATCACACCGAATTAGTGGGAGCCCTGAGCTGGTTTCTCTGAAAGGAGCCGGGTCAGGGTGACGGGAGACATTCGACGTGTGGACTTTATATCCGGTCAACTCCGTAACTTAGACCTTTATGTCCGGTCTACTGCTTAACTTTAATCCCGCTTCACAAAGACAGGATGTTGAAATGGAGGCAGGTTTTTAGAGCTTTTTTGGCGATCTCATGATATTCTGCCTTGAATTTAGACCAGAATACCAAATTAGCTTTGAATCCTTACAGTCAGGTATGGCACTCGTGATGAGGTGAAGAAAAGCATTTTAACAACTTTAATGTCACAATGTTTCTTCAGGTTTTCTTTTTTATTTCTGCACAACTGTCACAATATGGATATCAGTGGACTGAACAAATACACAATGTAATACATACTCATAATAACAAACATTTTGCACAGCGTACAGCAATTTGCACATTATATGCATGCACATGTTTACTGAGCTTACTTTATTAGTTTACTTAATGCTGCTGTGACATGAAAATTTACCCCAGGGGTTAAATAAAATATCTATTGATCTCTATCTCAGTAAGTGCCAAATATGAATAAATTTTGATCATGATAACTTGTATGACTAACGTTCATCAATTAATCACTTGGCATTAATAACTAAGAGTTTGTTGTTTGACATTAACATGAACCTCTTTTACTACAATTTCTATAAATGACTTAGTCACCAAAGGCGTTTGTGTGACTCTTTATCAGCCCACAACCATGAGCGATAGTAAATGGTAGAGCAGCGCATATTAGAGTTTTTGCATTTCGTAGGAGAAAGAGGGTAAATTAATTTGTGAATATGAAAAGCAGATGGAGTACACACACTGGAATGCTAATGAAGCCTGCTCTTCTCTACAAGTACTCGCACGCCACAGTACACGCTCGGTTATTTATTCCAAGTGGCAAGTTGGATTTCAGGTTGTCACATGAATGAAAATACCAATTGGTACATCTATATGGTGTCATATTGGTTTGATGAGGCTTCGTTAAGTACTTGTACTGTTTTATGAATGCCATTTTTAAATACATTGACTCTGGTGAAGTGATACCTGTCGTACAATTAATGCACATTAATCCTCCTTTTCTAAATCATCTCCTGCCTTTATTTTCTACACAGATCTCTCAGTTGTGCCAACAACCTCTGGCAGCATTCACCCTCAAACAATCAGGTCATCCTCTTCATCATCTTCCCATCATGCCTCTACCTCAGAGCTCCATGATGCCCCAGGCCCTTCCACTAGCTGCCCAGGCTCAATACCTGAAAGTATGCACACACAGAGGCCAGGCGGCTCTGCTCGCACAGCCGCAGAGGGTAAGACGGGACATGGCATGTTAAAACTATCTGCTGGAGACCATTTCATTTAAACTATTTTGCTCTCAGGCAGCTGGGGTCCAAAATTACTTCCTTTCAACTGTTGATATTACTGAAATGTTTATACATCAAAGTGGGAAATGGTCTATATTGTGTAGTCACATGTCGCCAAAGGTCACCATTTTTCTTCTACATTTTTAAGTTATTTATCTCACTCTCATTAGATGACAGCAGACCGGGTTTGTCGGGTACAGCAGGAGCAAATGCAGGCACGGCCATGCCCAGACTCCCATCCTGCTGCCAGCAGCACTCCCCATGTGGAGGGCCCTCCCCTGGTCATCTGTCCCTTAGCCACTCCCATTCAAGCTGCTTGCAGGTGTCGTCCTCTCAGCAGACCAGTGGCTCCCAGCACGGCCACAGCCACAGCAACGCTCACCACTTCATCCACCACGTCCATCACCCAGCTCCACAGCCCCCGGGCACCCTGCCTTTTCAAGAGCCAAGCTGCCCCGTGGAGCGACCCAGTGCTCTGCCCGCATCATGTGCTGGAGTCAGCAGCAGCAGTAACAGTAGTAGCAGCAGCAACACAGCCCTCTACCATGACCAGGTATGCCCACAGTAGCAGCATACTGCAGTCAACGGTGAGCTTGAACAGGAACTACCTGATAAGGAGACTATCCCTCAGGATGTTGCTGAAAGGTGTGCAGCACCTTAACTCAATGTCCCACCTTGACCCCCCCCCCCCCACCCCACACACACACACACACACATACATCCTTGTGTCTCACTATAAGTGTGAATAATGTTTGATTGAGGTGAGAAGGTCATATTTTAAGTATTAAAGTGTTGAAAATGATCTTGCCAAGATTTAAAACTTTGCTTCCTTTGTCAAAGCTTCACTATGCATTTTCCTCCCACCCTCTTCCTTAGTTAGTGCAGAACTAGTCACTAATGAAGGTTAGATATATCTTCAAAGACCATTTAGCAGGTGACTGAGGACAACAAAACACACAAGTGTTCCTATGTACATTGATTACATGGAGAGAAAAATGTAACGCAAAAAAGACTACTTCTTCAGACAAAAAGTATATGACTAGAATTGTCGTTTCATTCAGCATTCCATATGATAAGTTCAACCTCTTCTTTCTTTAACGTCTCCTCCACCTTTCTTCCACAGCAAACGCTGCCAGTGGACCTGAGCAACAGCAGTGTTCGGAGCGGTGGAAACAACGGGCCTAGTTTCCATGGCAGCACCTCGGCCTTTGACCCATGCTGCCCGGGCTCCACCTCACGGCCTCCTACTTACGTTTCCCAGGCCACCCCTGGGCCCAGCCAGCCAGCTGTGGTGGAATCTTTTAGCGCCTCCATGGTGGCTCAGCCCCAGCCACAAACGCAACCCCAGCCCTGCAGACATTACATGCACCCATCCTGTGAGTATATTGCCGTAAGCAGTATAAAAACAGACATTCACCACTGTTAAATGCTCATGATTAATGGTTTATAAAGTCTAAAATCCAACTTCATCCGATTTTGTCATCCTTTTTGAGTTTAAAAATAAGGTTGTTGATAGACTGCTGCTTTATGAAACATTTGATTGGCTCTTTAAAAATAAGGTCCTCATCTACTTTGACAGAAACTTGAATGTTGAATTCATGCAAAATTAGGTGGCGCCATCTTGAAGAAAAAAAGAAAACCAGAAAGGGATAAATATATATTTATTAGGACTGGGCAAGTTAACGCGTTAATATCGCGTTAACTTTTCAATCGATTAGTGGCGTTAATTATTTGATCATGCATTAACTGCATTTTTTGGGGGGAGGGCTTTTACTTTGAAAGCGATTAATTTAGGTCCGCCCTTGCGCTTCCGTAGCATCACTGGACTATTTGCCGACTTGAGCCTGACGTGAAAGCACGTCTTGTTCTGTAGTTTCTTTTCTCAGCTGCCGCGAGTCGCTGAGTCGCCTCACGAAGCTTCACAGGCGCTCAGTCTACCGGCAGGCTCGGGCTGCAAGCTCAGCGTCCCCGGATTGAACATTAATCGCGCATGCGCAAAGCCGCAGCTGATGCCCATCAGCTGTCCTTCACATCTCCACGCGATTAATCAGTTAATTTTTTTCAACTTCGCCCAGCCCTAATGTTTATGCATACAAACATATACTTTTTGATTTTGTCCTTAAAGGAAAACACACAAAAAAGTAATTTCACAGAGAAGATATGCTTTCGCAGACAAATAAGATGTAATTTCAGTTGGATGTTCATGAGTGTGACTGCATTTGGAGAATTTACTTATTTGGAGTGCCATATTGTGTGCAAAAATTGTAACACAGCTGCGCTTTTAATGTTAATAGTAATTAACAGAGCCTGGTGGTTAATGTGCCAAGTGCTGTGGGAACTGTACCAGGCAGAAGTAGTTCATTGATCATTCTCCTCCGAACAGCTCGGTTCGGAGAGTGAAGCTGTGTACAAGGCTCTCTGGTTCTGGTGAGGAAGTAGTAAGAGAGTGAGTTGCTGCTGTTGCTCGCCTCTAATGCTTTCCTCTCCTCCTTGTACTACTGCTTGGACAAGTAGCAGGGAAGTCTGCATAAAGAAGAGCTACAACAATAGAAAAAAAATAACATTTATTAGGAGGGTGACTCGCAGTAGTGAACTTCTTTGCCAGAAAACTGAGAATGCTTGTGTCAACAACAAAAAACAGCATAAAATGCTTCAAAGGCATCATCTTTTACACGATGAGCTGAGATGTGTCTGCTGGCATAAAGTACAAATGTAGAACTTTGTCGTTTTTGTAAATTCCTTAAAGGATAAGCCTGTTAATGATAACAAATCCCGCAAAATGACCAACACCAAAAAATGAATCGATCCTTTCAGCAAGTATTTGTGCAGCCTGATGTGGCTTAGTCCTCTCTGCTGTAGAGCGCCATTGTTGTCCAAGAAGAAAACACTTCACTCTCAACCAAAGACAAACATAAGAAGATCCAAAAAGTATTAAAAACAAATGCATGAGCCACATTGTTTGGACTAGCTGTCTTTCCATGGGATTTGTTTACGATAGCAAAAATATAGAGTATCTTATCCTTTCTTTTTTTATTCATTCTTTTCCTTTTCTGTTTCCTCAAACCCAGATGGCTCTCTAGCACGCTCACTGCATCATCAGCCCTCCTCCGCCTGTCCTCATTCCCATGGGAACCCCCAACTTACACCTCAGCCCCCTTCACAAGGCGAATATGTTATTCCCCATACTGTCACCTTTCATCCACCACTGCCAACCCACCCTTCAGGCCACGCCGTGCCCCCTGCTCCTCCCCCACCTCTGTCTGCCCACCACCTCTCTAGTTCAAGTGCCCCACTGGCCCAGCACCTGCCTACGGACCACCAGACCCTGCCGCACCATATGCCGGCGCTGGGGGCCTCGGTGCAGAGACTCCATCAACACGAGATACTGCAGAGGATGGAGGTCCAGAGGCGCAGGATGATGCAGCACCCAACGTGAGTACCGCCATCACCCAGCTGTTTTTTCCTTCTCTGGTATTCATATTTTTGTAAAAGATAGAACTCCATGTGTGGACACCTGTACTTTGCTGTCCCTACAGGCGAGCACATGAGCGTCCGCCTCCACACCCCCACAGAATGCACCCCAACTACGGCCATGGACACCACATCCATGTGCCACAAACTATGTCCTCCCACCCTCGCCAGCCCGAGCAGAGAACGGCATGGTCAGTATTGGGCAACAAGGTTTGGCAGATGGCTCGTTTTAGTTCAATGCCAGCTCATCAAACATTACACCTTTTTTAACGTGACTCCATGGTTTATTGGTTTAATGTTGAGATCGACCAGAGAAAGTTTTGACGATGGCGAATGTGTTTGTCAACAGGGAGCTTGGCATCGAGGCTGGAGTGACTGTGGCACCGTATCCTTCAGGGCACCTGCACTCCCACCTGCCCCACTACCACCCTCCCCCCAGACTGCACCACTTCCCCATCCCCTTCATGGTGAGACAAACCCCCAGCACAAATGCATACATTAGCATAAATGAGTAAGAATCACTTTTATATAAAGTCTGGCTTAGATTAATGGTGTTGACCCCTTTATTTATAACATCAGTTATTTCAAGGATGGTTTGGTTAACACATGAATAATGCAGTAGCAATTAATAGTAGCTCATCAGGCATTTCGAGTGCAGACTCAACAAATCCACAAGCCTCGAGACAGATCATATTCAAATGAAGTAGACAGTTTCATAATGTTATCGCTTTTTTACTTGGTCATCCTCAGATAAACGAACGTTAGTTGTCTTCCACAATCGGTTCTTCTCTGTAGCATCGATGCAAGTGCACATTGAGTCAGCTTGCTGTTTCCCAAATGCTTTGAGCATGTCCACAGTTCATCACAGCATGCATGCGTTAAA
Organism: Clinocottus analis; assembly: GCF_023055335.1. Lineage (NCBI taxonomy): Eukaryota > Metazoa > Chordata > Actinopteri > Perciformes > Cottidae > Clinocottus > Clinocottus analis. Next base: position 12,647,835 of record NW_027175820.1, on the reverse strand, counting down.
TTAGGGCAAAGAAATATGGAACCAAAAGCAATGCAACTGAATTTTGATAAACAGTCTCGGAAGAGTTCACTTGTTTGTCTCATTTGTTTACATCTAGAGTCTTTATCGTCGCATATTTGCCATGTGAGCATTTCCATAGGCCCCTCTAATATAATTTAAAAGAGACAAATCATGTTAAATCTCAAATACAATTTGAGAACTGCGTCTAACACGAACAGTTTACACAGGGTAGTTTAGCTTAAAGCGACTATGATATATATTTAGATTGTAACAATGTAGTAAATGGCAGTGCAAAAGGGAAAGTTCATAATAATGAACCTACAAATAGTTAGTCTTCAAATCTGCAGCTCGTCTCAGCTTTATCAAGCTTCATAGTGAGTTTCAGCTCTTTGTTTAGCTGTTTCTGTTTTGGTTCACTCTCACGTTCTCATGGCTTCAGCAGCAAACAGCAGACAGACGCTATCAGCAACTAACCGCTACCCAGCTAGTCGCTGATAGCGTCTGTCTGCTGCTTTCACTCAGAAGAGTTTAAAGAAGAGTATCAAACAGTAAATTCATCGGCCCGAAACACAACTCCAAATAAATGCTAATGTTGTTCCATAACTGCTGGATGTTGAAATAAGAAACTCTTCACTAAAATGTTCACCAGAAAAACTTTTTTTTACAATTATTATACATGTTTTAAGGCCATAAAACCCCTAACCACACACTTTTATACACTTTTCTCAGACAGGCATTAACATTTTCTCACATTTCTTTCTTATTTAAACACTCTCAAAGTTCAAACTTTCGCAAATTTAAAAAAATTAGCCCAAACAGGTTTAACAAATTTCATTTTAATGATCAATCTACGAGGTCTTCTGACCATGCCTCTTTGTCCTGGCGCCGCTCCGCTGATTTTTTTTAGCCGAACGTATTCTGTACTGAACGCATTCTGTCCTGTACAGGAGACACTGCACGGAGAAGACTGATTGACAAGGTGTACAGTACAGTCCCTCAGCTTAATGAGGACGCAGAACACAATGCACGTTCATACTGCAGCTGTAAAAAATGAAAAAAATAAAAAAAATGATAATCCACGAAAGGTGAACCGCGTTATAGCGAGGGACGACTGTACAACATACAGCGTAGCTCAAAGTTAAAAGACTCAGCCACTAATAGCATGCATGATATTGAACTTTCATCAGACGTTTAAGAGTGAATAAAAGTAAGGTCTGAGAAAATCTGACATGAAAAATGAGCCCCATGATTCAAAAGGATTTAATGTATTAATTTATGAGAGAGACATGCTGAGATTATTCTGAGAATGTTTTTCTTTTGTCCCTCACAGCACACTGGCATATCTGAAGTGACCTACCCGCACATTCGGTACATCTCATCTCGGATGACTGGCTTTGGAAGAACCTATGAGGTGAGGACTGCTTTTATTCTTTTAAATGTATTTGAATCATTCCCAATACAACTCACAATAACTTGATTCAACACCACTTAACTGATTAATATTTTCGGACTCTTACGACAAAGAGAACACATTTGATTATTTATATTCAGAATAAACAGTCCTCAGCTGCCACAGAATATAATTATTTAGTGGAAGTGCATACAAAAAAACGTTTAATTTCTTGACAAAATCTCAAACTCAAGGTCTACTTGTAGTTCAACCACATGTCAGTCTTCATCCCTGAAGTCTTGACTCTGAGCAGATCCCCACGTTAAACAAACTGAACTCTAAACATGTTATGAACAAGTTTAACTCTAAAATCTGAGGGGATTATTAAATGAAAAGACAGCCTTTTGTCAGAAAAAAGAACCAGTTTGGAATTTATCTGTTCAGATGTGCTGCCCAGGTGTGCTTTTTTCTTAAGACTATTTGTATCCAACAGAGCCGAAATGTGCATCTATCCATCATTCTCATAGCGATTTGTTTCTCCTGCATCCATTCAGGACCTGCTGCATTTAGAGGAAAGATTGGGGACTGTGAACCGCGGAGCCTCTCAGGGAACCATAGAGAGGTGCACTTACCCACACAAGTACAAGAAGGTGAGGACTAATGACAGTGTGTGTAGCTATGTGTATATATTGTGTATTGGATTTTGCAGATACTGTATATAGTTGTGCTTGTCTGTTACAGTTTATTCTGGGACAGAGTGTGCAGTGGTCTTTTTGTGCTCATTGCAAACGTCTGATGTTTATACAAAATATTGTAGTGTGTTTTAGATTACAGCTGTGAAGACATTGTTGAGGAAAAGTTTCCATATAGGTTTCCAAATGTATTCAAACAAGCAATCTAACACCCTGCCACCCAATACAGAAGGTGTTGGAGAGAGACATTGACCAAGAGTTAACCCCTGAAGCTTGGGCATCTATTGGAAAAAATATGCACGCAACCCCAGAATCGGTGAGAAATAATTAACAAATCAATTTGGAAACATGTCTCTGCTCACATGTACAGTAGATGCTAGTATTAGTCTTGGGGGCCAGGGAATTCGGCTCTAGAATAGCTTTGATTTGGATAATTTGTATTTGTTAAGCACAGAGAGAACAGAAAGAAGTGTTTGTTTTCATGAAAAAAAATGACCATTCCTCTGTCCCCAAAGGAATTTGTATTTTCTTTTTTTTTCTTTTTTTAACATTTGTTCTAAACTGTTTTATAGACAATATATTTCTTTTCAAACGTAATATGTACTTGTGATGTTACCACAGTGTTTAAATTGAGCAGTGTAATTTGTTAAACAGAGTGGATTATTAAGATTATTATCCATATGTGCTGTGTCTGCTGAAGCAGCTTTACCAATCAACGCTTTATGTCAAAAGTCATGTTTCCAAACATTTCTCACAAACAGAGAAAGCTGCATATTAAGGAAGATGAAGATGAGGCGGCAGATGAAGAAGACACCGAAGAAAAATGCACCATCTGTCTGTCAATACTGGAGGAGGGGGAGGACGTCAGGTAAATAGCTCCCCGCCTGGGTGTTTGTGCCGACCGTTGCTCTGTTTTGAGTGTGTTCAATTACGCTTTCAGGGTGTGACATGTGGGAGGGCGGCTGTAGTAGCTCCATTCTGCCACAGTCTCTGGAGATGTGTATTATTTTGAACCCAAAGGTATAGTAATCAACAAAAAACCCCAGAGTGCCTTAATATTACTGGCCTCATAGAACGGCCTCTTGGCACACTCGGGTGTTTTTTTTTAAATGGGATTTTCTGCTCTGTGTTGGTATAAAAGGAGGTGTTAAGTGTCACGTTTGTATCTTCTTTCATAATTAAATTAATTATTCAGTCATCTCGCAAAGCCTTCAAATGATTCAGTATACATTTTCAAACTATAACGCATAATATGACTTTTATTCTTAAACGGTCATCCAGGTAAAAAAAAAAACACATTTCCGAGTGTTTTAGATTTGTTGGTTCATTCTCATAAAAAATGGAATTTGATGTTTTTTCATATCCCCAGTTTGAATACATTTTTTTCATAATTGCTCAACTTCATCTCAGTGATTGTGTTTTATGATTTATACTTTTTAAAAGATCAGAGGACAGATATTTGAGGCTCTGCAGCATGACAGTGTATGTGGGATTGATCAAAATAAACCCTAAAAGCTCGTCACGGGCATGATAATAAAGAAACATGTCACTCACTCCAATGATGGGTTTCACATATGTTTCCAACAGTTTTTGCACCACAATAGAGCTCTATGGCGAAGAGAAGTCATTGTTGTTTTTGCCTCTGTTTCCCCTCCAGACGCCTACCATGTATGCACCTCTTCCATCAGCTGTGTGTGGATCAGTGGCTCCTCACCAATAAGAAGTGCCCCATCTGCAGAGTGGACATTGAGGCGCAGCTGTCTGCTGAGAGTTGATGCTGTTTTTCTAACCACCCCCTTTTGTTGAAAATTTATTTTGAGATCATATTAATTTTCTCTTCAGTACTGCAGTCAACCAAAGATGGCATGAATGACCTGCGCAGTCCTACTACGAGAAAATAAAAATAAAAAACACCTGACAAAAAAGCATTGAGCCTAGAGTGCCAGCTATCGCATATTATTACAACAGCTAGAATTTTCCATTAAGGGTTTAAGATTTTATTGTATTTATAAAGCTTTTATGTAGCTTTTGATTGTTTCCTCAAGTGTCATTTTTTGTTTTGTTTTCTCTGCATGTTTCCTTGCAATGCATTTCTTTGCACATATAATGTTGGCTTATCACAGCCTAACAACTCGCAGGTGAGGATAGCTGCTCTAGTAAAGATGCATTTCTGTAAACCTAATGCCTTGCTTTACTAGAATGTCACCCTCCAGTAAAAAAAAAACATTGCAGGATTCATTTTACCAATCATTGTATTGATTAGTTTGTTTAGAAGATGTGGATTGTTAGTGAAAGATGTTTTTTAAGTAAATCAAGACATTCCTAACTCGGGAAATATGTTAACAGATGAGCTGCTGTATTAGTGCACACCCAGTATTTCTAGAGTGGAAATAAACTCCAATGTTCACCTCACCTCCCAGAATATGCACATGCTTTGCTACAATTACACTTCCCTCCAGCACCTTTATTTGACAAAAAACACCGTTATCACCATCTTCTGTATTTTTAGATCGTGAAAAAGAATGTCACATCCCTCTCTTGACTGTTCTTTCTAAGCTGAGCGATTGTTGGGACCAGCTGTGAATCTTTTCTTCATTTTGTTTTGTTGGGGTTCCTCCCTGCAGACAGGCCTGTGACAATTAACTAGGTTTCTGTAAGATGATCTCAGGTCTACATGTAAGACATTTCACATGAGCCTGCAACCTGGGATCGCGTGCGTGTGCACACACACACACACACACACACACACAGCTCAAATTGGGATACATATTTACTGCTTGTTCTCGCACTTCAAAGCATTTTATCCACCCTCCCGTTTGTCTCTGTAGTTGAGCAGCAGCGTCCTTTTTGGCTGCTGAAAGAAAAACACTAAAACTGTTGATTAACTTACTCGCATAGACTTGCACAAGAGAGAAAGGGTAGGAGAAAATAGTGAATATGACTGAGGCCATGTATTTCCACTCTGATTATTAAAAAAGAAAACAAAGTATTTTGAATGGAGTGTTTGAAATGCAGTACTTAAAGCAGGTATCCATGCATTCATTGACTTAAAAAGGCACCAGGATCATATTCTGTGGGATTTATATTAGTTCAAAAAAAATAATATTAATAAACTTGGATAACTCTTAATTGATTCTTTTCCCTGGTCTCCTCTTTGAACATCATGTTTGAGTGAATGTGGACTTCTTGATGCAACAGCTGTTTTATGAAATGTCATGAGAACAGTGTTATAAAACATCATGAATTCCGTTTAATGACACAAATCCTTAAACATCTTGAGGTTGTCTAAATGATCAGATGCAATAGGAGTTTTAAGAGTTGTGTTTTTAAGATGACTCAATTTCAGTTCCATTTTTTTTAATTTAATTGTATTTCACTGAGTATTAAATGATCAATTTGGCAGCATGATTTAAATATGTAAATGAACTTGGCACAAATAAACTCCAGATATACCGGATGGTGAATTGCTCCTTTAGTGCAAGATTTCAATATGGACCATCCCTCTTTTTTCAGTTGCCAATAAAAAAATACTAGAACATGTTAAATGTTAAGTATATAAGTTGGAATATATGTTTCTTGGAACATCTTGGAGCTCCTTTTGGGGTCACGTTCAACAGGTTTGTAACTAACGCCGTCACCCTTCTCTCTCATACCAAATTTAGTCAAATAGGTAATTAGTGTGAGTGAAATAACAGCGAAGAGGCAGGACAAAGATTCATCTCCTGTGTGTGAACGAGAACAGTTGATAAAGTAACAGTACGTTTTACAAACATCTAAATGATGTGAAAAGCAAACTGTTAAAATGTTTAATTCGATCTGCAGCAACCACTGAACAGAGGAGACTAAAAGATTTAAGGAGTGTATTGAAGACGGCCATTGAGGGTCAGTTTTCAGATGCGAAATAAAGTGGATGCATCTCCAGTCCAACGATGTTTAAAGAGAAAATGTATAAATATGTAAGACTCCAAATATGTCCTGACAGAGGAATTCAAATAAAACCTTAAGTTAAAATAAAAATACAACATCAAGTGCAGTACCTACTGCGGCCATATACCATAAACCAGAACTTCCAGTAGTGATGAGACACTTTGACGAGACAAGAGGCCTCCAGGTTCCCTCAAGATAAATAACCCAATGTAGTGTTGCTTCAGAGTTTAACAGCGCACAGTTTCCTTGTATAAGGAAAAGTCCAGGTGTTGAAAGCATCATCACATTAGAGCTCTGCAAGGCAGGTGACCATCACAGACACGCCTGCTTTTCCTGTACACACCTGTATGTGGCATGTGTCAAAATGCCTCCCATTAAAAAGCCTGTTTGTGCTTTTTTGTCAGTGAAGTGCTTTAATCTGGGAGAAAGGTGTCACATAAAGTTAGATAACAAAATATTCTGCCATGATCTTTGCCCCCAGCATTCTTAGATTATCATGTCCTCTTTTATATGTGAAATGAAGTTTACATTTGAAATTACACATATTTGTAGTTTTTCATTTTTAGTTAAAAAAAAGAAATTATAAAACTAAAATTAACAATTTCTTAACTTGTACTTTATTTTGAACAGGAAAGGTAAAAATTCATTTTTGACCCTGTAAAGAAACTGTATGGCACTGCTTCTAAATACCATTCACCAAAAACTATATATATATATATATATATATATATATATATATATATATATATATATATATATATATATATATATATATGAACAGTTTAAGGAATTTATTAAGTGTGGAAAAGTAAAACAAAATAGCAACAAAAAAAAACCAACTACCGTTTATTGAGGTTTGGTCTGTTAGTCTGAACTAAAGATTCCTGTATTCATGAATTGTTGGACTGCAGTCTGGATGGCATTTAAATATTTTAAAATACTTAAACATCTGATTGACCTCTGTTCATGTAATGTGTTCTTTGATAATAAAACAAAAAAGCATAAAAAATACAATACGACATGCTTTATTAATAGATTTATCCACTTTTTAATATTGCACAAGGATGTTTTCAACCATCCAAGATCCAAACCGTATTTGAAGATGTAGAAGATCTATAACAACAGTCCCAGATGTTTTTGTTTTTACTGACTAGAGCATAATGTGGTTATTTGATTAAAAATATACTAAGGAATGTGTAAGTAATGCAACAGCAGTGCAAAAGATGTGCAGAAACGGGCAGAAGCCATAGAAATTATTTGTAGTGCCACGGAAAAATGTCAACAAATATCTTCCACCAAAACCAACGTTTGCACGAACGAAAACTCATTCACCCTAATCTGTGCTCACCATTATCATCCATCTGCACCTGAACCAGAAATAAAGCAGCCTGTGCAGAGTATCAAAAGCAGAGAAACATTTGAATAGTAAGATCCTTCAAAAAAAAACAACCAAAAAACATTAATTTAAACTCTAGCCAACAACAACTCCTAAAATATGAACACACATACAGAATCAGATTTAAAATGCCTTTTTTTTAAAAATCATTTCATGTAAACAAATGATTCTCCTCAGTAACTCGCTTCTTTCTCGCTTTACAACTTGTCCTTCATAGACTTGACTTACCGGCTGTGGCATGAACGAGTGAAGATGTCTGTGTCCAAGGTAGTACCTGTACCAATAAAGTGCTAATACACCACAGACAGCATGCTCAGGTTACAGTATACATTGCCTCTACTCTGTCTAAAATATACTGGTGTGATAGAAAAACAACAAACAAAGATGAAGATTGTTCTTCAGGTGATTCAACCACATTGCCTTCTGAAGTTGTTTTGTCAGACCTATTAAAATTGCTATAGCTTTGGTATTTAAAATCATTAAAAATCACAGTGTGATGATTTACCGAAACGCCGTCCCCTGTCCAAAATAAATATTCCTGGTAAAGCAGCAGTCGCTTCAGTTTTGCCACTGACGTGATCACCTTTGATTCAGCAATCAAACCTTTTGAAAATAAAAAATTACAAGCCTGGTCCCACAGATTAAGCATACTTCATTCCAACGCTTCAAAAAAGTTTGAGCTCAAATCCTCAGCAAGATATAAATGACAGTAAGGAGAATACAGGAAGCTATAAATACAATAAATAGTTTTGTTCCATACTGAAAGGGACTGTGGAGAAAAACAGAACCCGGGGTCAAACAGTCTTCTTGTCTTCAAAGCGGAGCCCTTATTTCAAGCCTGGCGGTCTTTTGGTCAAGGTGGTGGAACCGAGAGATACATTCATCCACTGCAAGGCAGCAGTGGAGGATGTGTGAGTTTCTCTTCTCAAGAAGTCTCGCAGTGCTTCTCTCTCTGACGGTAGGCTCCATCGCTGTCCTCCGAGACGGTCAGCGGGGATGCAGCAGGCTCTCCTCCTCCTCGAGCTGTAAACCGGCAGCTCCTAGATCTTGGTAACATAGTTGTTGGGGAAAAGACCCTGCTTTCCACGAAGTCGTCCAGTCCACCACCCGGACACATCTACGCAACAAACACGACGAGATTAGAGGCCCATTTCAAGCGGGCATCCGATACAGACTTTTATATTCCTTTAACCAGCGAGCTATCTTACCCTCTTTGATGATGTCAATAAGTTCGTCAGCGTTGAAGCTGAGCTCGTCTGTATCCTGAGCGTCGTAGGCGTACAGAGCTTTGCACTGCGGCACCTGGGGTTTAGGTTTGGGTGCAGGTTTGGGTCGCCCTCCTCCCGGCGCAGGCCTGCTGGCTGATGGTCTGTGGGCTCTAAGGCATTGTAGGGAAAAAAGAGGGAAACCACACGACTGTCAACATCTGCAAGAAGGCGCTACAGTGGGAAAAGTTCAGTTCACTGAGCTGCAGTTGGCTGTGAAGTTGAGTCAGAAGAAGCAGTTTGTAGACGTGGTGTTTTTGTGTGCGCACAATCACCATCTTGTCATGTAAAAAACATTTAGACTCAAATTAGATTTTTCCAATGACAGTGACTGTAAAAACATGTCTGTGTTTATAATGTCTCTCAATGCCTCTTTATAATGCTGTTCACAAATCTGCCACAAGATGGTGGTTGAGTACACACTTCATTTTTCACACTGAAATAAGTATACATTTCAGGGAGTCTTTCAGAGCAGAGTGTTGGTCCAGAGTCAGTAGTACCTTTAAGATATTTGTTTATGATTCTATATACTTGATGTTCTCATTTACTTGGAGAAAAAAAACATATATACTGTATATACTGTACATTCTCTTTTAAAATGAGCTTTTAACATAATGACACTTGAAAAATTTAAGAATGAGTGTGTTCAACTAACTACGGTTAAAACATAAATTAATTAAGTGTCAACAGTTAGATTTTACATATGCAATGTAGACATGAAAAGGTAAAATATGAAGGCCTCCCAGTGAGATCGGTGTTCATGAAACCATCTTCAATGTCCATTCAAGGATCTTTCATTCATAAATAAAAGATCTACTGTACTCAGCTGAATTGTAAAAGATTTCCTATTTGAAATCAAAGAAATTAAGCAGCAGCAGCGAAATAAATATTAGTTGCAGACTACAGTTGCCTCGTTTTTCGTTGCTTTCTTTGCAGTTAAAAAAACAAAATGCACAGGAGAAGCAGCATCAACACATCTTGCTGCTGAAAGTTGTTCTCGTCTTTAACCACCACCCAAAACACTGCAAACACTCCAACTCACATTCCTCCATTTGAAGTTGGCCGTCTGTCTCCATTGCTACAAAAGAATAAATCATCCAAATTATGCCAAAATTACAGAAACACAAGTGTGTGCATTAGAGTGTGTGGGCATATCAAAACTATGTGTGTGTGCATGTGATGCCGGGCACTGCACCATATTGCCTTAAAACCTCATTACATTTAGCAGATATCAACACATTTAAGAACTAAAATATAAATGATCTTCTGTGTATTAATACGTTTCCTAGACACAGGACTGTTAAATACCTAATGGAGAGAGCTTTACGTGTCAACTAAATGCTACACAGTGGAGTCATATTAGGCTGAATGATAATTAGCAGTATACGTCAGCTATTAAACCAGTCTCAGAATACAATTGTGTGAGTCATTCTCGTCAGATTCCCTGTGGCCTTTTTGGGAAAATGACAATCAACACTTTTCAGGCCATGAAAAATCTCAACACCACAGAATCAACAAACAAAAATACAGCAGCATTCACTTAAATCACACAATTCTAGTTTTCTTTAGAAGAAGATTAGAGACAGATTTTTCATTCCGAGGCTGTGAGGCACCAACACGTGAAGAGTCCCAAGTATCTAAGACAGTTAGAAAGAGTTGTCACAGAATGAAACGAATCAATGATTTGGTCGACCTGTACAGTATGAAGGGTTCGCAGATGGTGCATTCAGTTTAAACTGATCCACTTTTGTACATTACCAAGTCTTTATTCCTGACATGTCATCGATGTGTGTTATTTTGTCTACTTCTGTACAACTGTGGTTGGTGTGTTTTGATTTGTGTGAGCATCTCACCCTGCAGCTCCTTGATCAGGCACTTTCAGACAGTCCAGGTCAGGCTGCGGCCGGCTGCCGACTCGCTCCTTCAGCTGGTTGCCGTTGCTGGGCAGGAAGGGGCGTGTCCCGCTGTCGGGTGGCGGGTTCCTCTGTTTGTGATGCTGCGAGTTCCTCTGATTGGCTGCGTGGTTGTTGTTTTTAAGGCCACCATTCTGGTGAGCAGCTGCAGCCAAAAGAAGAAGGAGAAGAAGAAGAAGAAGAAGAAGAAGAAGAAGAAGAAGAAGAAGAAGAAGAAGAAGAAGAAGAAGAAGAAGAAGAAGAAGAAGAAGGAGAAGAAGAAGAAGAAGAATATTTTAGACAGTCCACTTGGATGTAAGAGAAGCCTGCTCACTGCTCACGTCCTGTGAGATGGATGATGTACCTGGAGGTCCCGGCGCCGCCCTCGAGGGGATGTTCTGGTGAGTTCTGGATGCATTCGAACGAACCTGAGAGAAGCTCTTCCTAGTGGGGCCTGAGCATGAGAGGAATAAAGATGAGAGGGGATACATCAATGTAATGTATAGATAAAGAAGGCTGTATCTGAAATGATTGTGTATACTTTCGAGATGGGACCTTACGTCCATAACATTGCATTAATCCAAGTAAAAGCATATCAAAATGAGAATTTCTCATCATAAAGAGGTTTTATACTTCTATAGGTTCATATTGTTTTCTTTGCTGTCTCTGTATACGCTGCTGAAACCAAAAGCTTTCAAGTGTTGTGAGTCATAAGGCTGAAATCCGAGTGATGAGTAGTTCATGGAGTTAAAATGTTTGCGGAGATTTTCAGACGTCGTCAAATTGAATGGGTCAACTTCATGGCGTGACTTGATTCCACAAACTCAGGTTAACGAATTCACAACTCGCTGTGAGAACGAGGCCATTGCTGTATGTTGGGTCTGTCAATACTCACGTGTGTTCTTCGGAAGCCCGGGGCCGACGCTGACCTGCAGAGATTTGCTCGAAGGCTTCAGTACTGGCATGTCTCCCTGACCCCCAACAAACAGGACCTGCCGGGAACCACCTCCACTCAAGAAGCCCCAGTTCTCCTTCTTCAACTTCATCTCCAGTCTGACAGACAACACAAATTTTATTTTGTAGCACACAAGCCAATATAGCGCTTTCTTTAAATGGTCCCTGTGACTTCTTTTGGTCATTATTTTTTAAATGTCTCACTCTGCTTTACTAGTGCTTTTGAAATACTAACTTATTAGCAATGAGGGTTTAGCACCTGTTTGATTTAAAGTCTAATTAATCAAATTAAACTAAAGATATGTCCATTAAAAACCAACAATAGGTTATTGTTTACTTACGTGTTACTAAACTTGAGAGGTAGCTTCCTCTGGGTTCTCTCCTCAAACCTGCGGGCCAGTAAGCTAATGAACTCTGTCTTGAAGACACACTCCAGCAGGCTGTCATACTCCTGCTCGTGCATGATCAGGAAGTCATCCTGCATTGTGCTGCAAAAACATGAACATGACACTTAATGAGATACAAAACCTAAAATCCTCGTATCAGCTGAGACATGAAGCAAATCTCACTGAAGAAAAAATGCATTCACACGATTGTTTTTTTTTTGTGTTTAAAGACAAATGCACCTTAAATGCTCTGTTTTGATGGAAGTTAAGATGGAAAGTCAGAATCAGCTTTCACATTTGCATAGAAACGGAGGGGGGCTCACAAAGCGGCTCACATCTGAAGAGTGAAGACGGCCTGTGCCCGTAACCCACACAAGGATACTTTGTTGCTCTCAGAGAAGTGCAGTTTTTTACAACTCCTGCTTTCGCTCATTGCCCCACCTGGTCCAGATTAACCCACTGATTCAAAAGCCACATGCTCTGATTTCTACCTCTAAAACAAGATATACAGCGTTCCCATCAACAACAAAGAGTCTCTTAGTTTCTTGTAGTTTTTTCCCCATTTCTTTGTAGTTACCTCAGCAACGTTCCTTAATGAGAATGTTTGTGACTGCGTATTATTTAGCAACATTTCTGAGATCTGGACCATCCCTCAGGCCTGCACATGACGACAGACACTCAGATGTACGTACAAGAGACAGGTTTAACATACTTCACATGTGTTCAATGTCCCATGAGTGACATTTACAGGAACATTCAGACTGTGTCTTTGAAGTAGATTCATAACTTTCTGCAGTGCAGTGTGTAAAGATTAAACGGCATGCTTCATGTTGAGCCACCATTGTCTTGTTTTGGAAACAACTAATTACGTAATGCTATACTAGGAAACATGGATCCCATGCTCACAACAACAGCCCATTTCAGAATAATCTTATGCCTCGTGTATGCGGCTATTTACAGTCTATGGTATTCAGTGAAAATACATTAATTGGTGGCGGACTGATTTTTCTGTTCAGTCATTAACACCCAAAATGCCTCTAGAGAGCTCTGGGCCCCACTGAGGACTGTGTGAATCAGCCTGAAAGTAAAAGCATGGGCAAGTTTCACTGTATTCTGCTTTAAACCTTTTTTTTAGAGTGAACCCGGTCTGAGAGACATATCAAGACACATGTTTTTCTCTACAAAATGTTTTATTGCAGATCGGATAATTACCATTCTGTAATGAGAGTCTATTCCCATGTACTGCAAGTGTTAGTATTTATGCACTGTTTTTAATTCATGTTACTTTATTTCCCCTGCGATATGCTTTTTCAAAACAGGAACCTCTTTTAATGTTCAAACCATTTGTTTTTGAATTTGAGGAGACCGATGTTACGCTCCCCAACTAATTTGATTACCGCCCATGACCTGGACATTGAGATAAACCTCAATGCAAATGCAGAAGGAGTTAAATTTGTGGTGTAGCGGCAGGATGCAGGGCTTAAAGTTGACTTATGTAGATAGAATGAGCCCTAAATTTGTTTTTATGGACAGGTTTCTTTGGAACATGTGGTGGTCATAAATGCATGAGCAGCACGAGGAACTAAAGTAAGACTATTAAAACCACCTAAAGTAATAAAATACTTGCGACAGAATAGTAACTGAAAGCAATAGTGAAAAGCTGACAGGGAGTTTATGTTGCTATCTGATACAGAGGATGTAATACTTGTAATATTACAACCCAGTTTGTCACAGAATAGAGGGAAATGTACCTGAGAGATACTGCCAAGATCTTCTCCACATCAATCCGCCTCTTCACCACTTCTGTCACCTGCCCTTTCTCTGGTCCTTGTTTCACCTTTTCTCTTCCAATCAGGTACACAGACTTTGGGGTCAGTATCAAGTCCCTCTTAATTCCCTAAAAAATAGCAAGGAAAAAGAAACAGAAGGACTCTGTGATTGTTTTGTCAGTTGTTAAGAGACGGGAGCAAGTTGCAGACAGAAGGAGACCAACCTTGAAGCGGCGGTCATATTTTGTGACTTTGTCTGCGAAATCAATCTTTTCTCTCTTGGCTAGGAACTGCCGGAGCTCAGGCCTGTCATCCATGCCCAGGTAGTCACCGACGAAGTTTCTGTTGAGGCTGTGTCGCCGCCTCTCCTTCCGGTTCAGCAGCAGGTCAGAAGCTAAAACCAAGAGAATGAGAGCTGGAGACAGAGGGACTTTGAGAGAGGACTAAAGCTGCAAGATGTTGCGCCACTCACCTTCCTCCCTCATCTGGACATGCTTCTTGCGGGCCATGTATTTCCTCCAGGCTTTTTGAATGGTCCTGGCGTAGCCATCGAACTTCCGCTCCCTCGTCTCTTCCAGCAGAAAGAGCTGGAACACAAAGAAATGAAATACAGGAAGAGACAAGCACACCTGCTCAAACCCAAACACAGCCACACCTAAACGAAGTGCCTGGAAGGAATGACTGCACACGCATACTGAACATTTCTGCAGAGTTGCACAAAGGCTAAACATTTAGATTGTTATGGCTTTTCAGTGCCTACTTTACAGGCAGTGTCATCATCTCCATCTGACTGATTTGTTGAAGGGCTGATATGCCAAGAGATTATTTCAGCATCAAACAATATCACCAAGACCTTTTCTTCATTGCTATAAACTAATGTTAAACATTTATTCTGTGTTTCCGTTGTCAAAACATGTGTTCCGAGGGGATTTTCTATGATTACGAGTAGTGTTTTCAAGACTTACTTTAAATAATGTGGGTCTATCTTTTATTGCAGGATAACTTATCGATTAGGATTCCTGGAACACTACAAAATGTTTGATTTGTTTACGATCATTAGCACATTGTTTTGTACTGTTTGGTATGATCAATACACTGCTTACCAGTATGCACATAAAGATAATAACTTATTACTAATTTAGTCATTTCCTGCTTAAGGAGCTGACTCTGGACCAGCAAACCACCATCTATGTAATTTCCTGATGGGCCTCTTAGACACGCAATCAAACTCTCTGCCCTCTCCCTCCCAGACTAAACATCCTGCCACTGCCTGGCATCGACACGACCGACCACAGGCTGCAATGTGACAGCACAGGATGAAATCACAGACAACAAAATGCACTGAGTCCTTAATTGAGACAGTGACACCAGGTAATCAGTGAGGCTTCAATGGTTTTCACCAGACAAGTGATTGACAGGTGATTCAACTTCCCAGGTAAGAAATCTAACAACAAACACCTGGTGGGTTTTACTCAGGGATTAATTTAGCTCAATACGATCATTATTAAGATTGCAACTAACATCTCACAATCATTTTCATTATAAATATATCATGATAATAATGTGATTAACTGATTTATCAGTTACTTTGAGCTCCTTATTTTGCATTTAAAAGTGCCATACAAAGATTTAATACATGGATACAATAAATATGACTGACAGTAGGCCGTCGCTCATCCGTCACCACTTTGAAGGAGAAACTCTTCTCCAACATCTGGCGTGGCGTCAAACAAACTTGACTTATTACATCAAACAGAAACAAAATGCTTTAGTCATACCACTAATTAGTTGGTGTCAGGGTCTTATCAGACAGAGAGGCTTGTTTTGAGAAGCTTGGCAGCTCATTTCAGCGGTCCGCCCTGTGTGATATTTGCGTTTCACAAGCAGACCTCAATGACTTGGACGCTCAGTCTGGCAGTGTGGGGGATGGGGGACTGTTGGCATGCACGACTGCAATGAATGAGTGAAGGCATTCAGGATCAGCTGTAAGGCCTGAATTAAAAGTCAGTGTATTAGCTTACAAACATACATCACTGTGTGTGTGCATGCTCCTTCGTGCACGATGTGTATAAATGTGAATAAGTGAGAGCATGGCCATGACAGTGCTGCTTTCATAGGAATCATGAAAAAAAACGTAGTTATGGTGGAAAAAAAGACAAGCCTTTACGATGTCCCCCCAAACTCTGCAACCACAGTCTGTACTTGTGTTTTAGTTTCAGAGCGGTGTTGACTCAGTGCTGACGTGGTACACGGGTCGGGTTCAATCTCCTCCCCTACATCAGGGATTCAAGCATGATTTGGGACACGAGTGCCCTTTTATGGTGTTTATTTAAAAAAAGTTGAGTTTAGTTTTTTCTCTTGCAAATAAAAAGGCTTTTTGTATGCCAACATGTGATTTGAGCTCTAAGTGTGTACACACATAACATGTGAAAAACCTTTTGCTTTGTAGTAAACTTTTCTGGATCGCTTTCTTCTAGAGATGTGATGTCATAAAGTGCAAAGACTTTACAAAAGAACAGGATCTGACAGCAAATGTAAAACATACCGACTCAGGGGCTTTAATGAAGATCTTGCTACGTCCAAGCTGGAACTGATCCTGGTCCATGTTGACAGACCGTAAGAGATGAGAGACGCCTTGTTTCTCATCACCTTGCCACGTTGGCCAGGACTCTTTGGTCAGAATGGCGTACCTGACAAAACACAGTATTTTATAAAGACATCAACAGAAACTGTATCTAATGTGGATCAGTCCCATCATGGCATGTAGGAGGACAATCTGCTTTAAGTGTAACTTTTTCTGCCATATTTTCTAATATTTTTAGAACCCCAATTGTTACAGCATCCAACGACAACGCTAAAAAAGCTGCAATGTACGGGGCAATTTCTGCCCGTGTCCAAGTTAGTATCTGTAGATTCCTATCAGGCTCACTCCATCCATCCATCCATCCATCCATCCATCCATCCATCCGTCCATTCATTTTCGTCTGCTTATCCGGGGTCGGGTCATGGTGGCAGCAGGCCCCGCAGGCCGGCCCAGGCTTCCCTCTCACCCGCAACACTTTCCAGGGCCCCTTACCAGTTGGACGTGCCTGGAAAACCTCTAATGAGAGGCGTCCAGGAGACATCCGAATTAGATGCCCGAACCACCTCAGCTGACTCCTTTCGATACGAAGGAGTAGCGGCTCAACTCGAAGCTCTCTCCTGATGTTCCTCCTTACCCTTCCTCTAAGGCTGAGCCCGGCCACCATGCGGAGGAAGCTCATTTCGGCTGCTTGTATCCGCAAGCTTGTTCTTTCGGTCACGACCCAGAGTTCATGACCATAGGTGAGGGTTAAAACATAGACCGGCCAGTAAATGGAAAGCTGAGCCGGAAGGCGAAGCTCCCTTTTTACCAAGACGAACCGGTACGCCGCCTGTTTTACTGCTGCAGCCGCACCGATCCGCCTGTCGTTTTCCCGCTCCACTTTACCCTCACTCGTGAACAAGACCCAGAGATACTTGAACTCCTTCGCTTGGGGCAGACATTTTGTCCCCACCAGGAGGACGCGATCCACCGGTTTCTGGCAGAGAACCATGACCTGGGTTTGACGCAGAGACGCAAGCACCAAGACCCACAAGGGCCCCCTTGCGTCGTCCCATCAGCCCTCTTGCGTGCTTGGGCGCGTCACCCACAATTTCTGACTATTCGACAAAGCTACGCAAGCTGTTCGCAGCCCGCAAGGCTATGATTGGTCTGCTAACCACATCCTTTCTGAGTCTCGCATTCCCGGTTTCATAGCATAATACCGCTGTTTTTGAAAGCCATAGCAGAGACACAAACAATGGATCCCGTTGAAGAACGTTTGGCTGAAGAGGTCGCAAATATGAGCATTTATATAACCCGTCTGACAGAGTTTAAGGACACGCAGACGGCCATGGTGGAGGCAAACTTCCACCGGGAACGTGTCTGACTTATTACTGAGGATACGAACACAGCTTCTACTACAAGCGTACAGAGACCGGATGGCCCGTGCCAACGGGTACCGTACCCCGTACTCCCGCAGCACCCCCTACAAAACCCCCCGAGTGACCCGGTCAAAAGCCTTCTCCAAGTCCACAAAGTACATGTAGACTGGTTGGGCAAACTCCCAGGACCCCTCCAGTAGTCTTGCGAGGGTAAAGAGCTGGTCGACTGTTCCACGACCGGTACGGAATCCGCACTGCTCTTCTTGAATCCGAAGTTTGACAAGCGGTCGGGGTCTCCTCTCCAGCACCCTGGCATTTCCCTGGGAGGCTGAGTGGGAGGCTGAGTAGTGTGATACGACAATAGTTTGAGCACACTCTCCGGTCCCCCTTCTTGAAGATGGAAACTACCACCCCAGTCAGCCAGTCCATGGCCACTTGGCTCTTGTCAACCAAGACAGCCCAACAATGTCCAGCGCTTTCAGCATCTCAAGGCGGATCTCATCCACCCCCAGCACCTTGCCACCATGAGCTTTTTAACTACCTTAGTGACCTTAGCCAGGGATATGGGTGCAACCACCCCAAAGTCTTTAGGCACTGAACCCTCTCCAGGGGACATGTTGGTCGGGTTTAGGAGTTCCTTAAAAAACGACAATGTCCCCAATCCGGATCAGCAACTTTCTTACTTGGCACACAGCTTGTTTTGTCATTTAAAAAAAAGTAGTCTGGCCTGCCGGTACCCGTCAGCTGCTTCAAGAGAACCCTTGGCCAACCAGGCTCGAAAGGCCTCCTTCTTCAGCTTGGCGGCTTCCCTCACCCCTGGTGTCCACCACCGGGTTCTCGGGTTGCCACCACGGCAGGCACAGATGACCTTCCGACCACAACGCCTCGCGTCTGCGACCCCAAGAGAGGCTCTGAACAGGCTCAGTCCTTTAAACCAAATTCAAGTCAGAAATGAGTACCATATGACCTCACTGTGAGCCTGAGGCATGTTACCTGTTGAGAAACTTCCTGAAGATTCTACGGTAGGCGTAGCCAGCACGCCTCACCCTGATGTTTTCCTTCAGACCCAGGTACTCCACTTGGTGCTTTACTCTTAAGACAGAAAAAAGCATGACGATAAAATTAACAAACTTCTTTCTTCACTTAATAAATTCTGATTAACTAATTATCAAAATGCCTGCTGATTAATTTAATGTTGATCGACTGGTTATTTTAGCTTTAAATTGGAGTATATATATATATATATATATATATATATATATATATATATATATATATATTTATTTATATATATATAGATATATATTATTACTAGGGCTGGGCAAAGTTGAAAAAAATTAATCGCGATTAATCGCATGATTTTTCTGCGATTAATCGCATTATGCGCCAAATTCAACAATGAAGTAAAAAACTAGTGTATTGCAGCTTTTATTTTGAAGTAATGTTATCAGAACAATATAACATCATGCGTTAACTGCAGTTAACGCATGATCAAATAATTAACGCCGTTAATCGATTGAAAAGTTAACGCGATATTAACGCGTTAACTTGCCCAGCCCTACACATGCTATCCTCCTGAGCCATCAGAAAGTGTTTTTGTATTGATGATGATTGATTTAAGTTTACATTTGTTGGGTTTCCCTTCCACATTCAGGTTTTATGGTTTTGTTCTCTACTTTTGACATTGTGATAGTTTTGTGTTTTATGTCATTATAAAAGATGAGAATGAATCAGATAACAGTACAAGACATAAAATGTCCAGACATAAAAATAATTTGAAAAAAAAAACACACATTCTAAAGTAATCTACAGTGCATGAGGCTAATGCTCCTCCAGCGGAAGGTGTAATCACATGTCATTGTATAAAAACTAGCTGCATTTTGTAAACTTTTCCCTCAAACAAAGGCCGTAAGCACTACTTAGTACACTTCCTGTGAAAACAACAGTTCCGGTGCTAATTAATGAGCAACTCTGCACCCAACTCACAACAGGAAGGTCAGACGCTGTGAACAATACACTGCACTCTGCATCTGAACATTTAGTACCTAAAACCTGTGAGCACGGAGGAAAGAGCGGGGAAACTGAAACAAAGGGATAAAGAGGGGGGCGAAGTCTGAAAGGTCTCACATGACTTTGTCTTTCAGGCGGACAGAAAACACAAGAAAAAGAGCAAATATTTAAAACAGATCAGAACAATGATTCAGTGTTTACCTTTCGGGTAAAAGAATTTAGAGAGTAAAATTTTCATTACAGACAATTTTATATTATTTCGCCTTTATTTGTAGATCATACATATACTAGATTGTTATAAGTTTCTTTAATTTTAAGGATTTCACACACAAAAATGTATTTGGAGTTACAGAACACTCTGGCGGATGTCGGGTAATCCTCGTCACTACAGTCTGTTCAGGCTCAGAGAATACATGTGACAAATCATGTGTTCACGCTTAAATGTTGTTGTAGTCATGAGCGACAAGGAGCACATCAGGGGACACAGACACTTACCGGCTCTCTTCCCAGTCTCTGGGCCTCTTGGTTTCGTTAGGTTTGATGCAGCGGATGTAGTGCGGAGTACATTTCATCAGTGTGCTCACCAAATCGTTGGCTTGTTTCTAAAGGGTGCAGTAAGAGCAAAGATCATGAAAGGTGATGATGATACTGACGCTCATAATTATGTCTCATGAAAACCCCAAATAATGCGTCCGCATTACGGATTAACCACTGAAGGACACGCCTCTGAACAGAAAAGGTTATCTTTTCAAAGGCCTTTATCACAGCGATCCTGATAAAGATGAGGGACAAGTTTTTCCGGTACTGCACGCACGCACACGCGCTCACACTCACATAGATGAACACACACCTTTATTTTGCTGCCCACAGTTGTGGGTCGACCCTTCTTTTCAGCATTGAGACTTTCTGGAAACAGTGCTCTGATAAAGGCGCTGTCAGAGGACAAAAGTGAGGAGTTAGGACTGACACAGGGAGGTAGGTATCATGCATGAGTCAATGAAAACAGAGTGAACAAGCTGAAATTAATGCTGCGTTTCCCTCGTTGCCAAAAACAAAAAATGTAGTTAATGATTAAAGAACCAAGGACCTCGACTGAGGTCACTAGTTTAAATTCCTGAACAAGTTGGGAAGGTTTTTGTTGGGGCCGGGTGGGAAAACAAGAGATGCATGGCTATATGTGTGTGTGTGTGTGTGTGTGTGTGCGTGCGTGCGTGCGTGCGTGCGTGCGTGCATGTGTGGTCATACGGTGTTGTATTTGTAGAAACACCTCTCATCAAGGTCACGTTGTTCCATAGAGGAATGTTTGTGATTATTTGATGCCTGGCGAATTATTGATCCCTTTTGATTGAAATTTGGGCTTTTTAGAAGAAAAATAAAGAACAACATCAACTTTCTCTGAATTAATGGAGATTAACAGCATGTTATACGTCTTCTTTTAAGTCTCTCCTAAAAACATTCTTTGGTCAGAAAGCTCATCTTGGTGTTATTGGAGCTGCCCGTTTAATCCAATGGCTTTTAATTTCTTGTTTATTATTTTTAATCTTACCCCTCATGTATTTTATGATTCACTTTGGTATTTTATTTATTTTTTTCTCAGTGAAGCACCTAGTCCTTTGTTTTGATAAGTGCTCTGTAATTACATTTAATTGTTATTATTATTCTTACACTCCCTCCAGCAAGATTACTGGGTCCTAGTACACTTATATTTTAAGGAATAACATTTTGGTCTAATCTTCAACATGCAGTTCATAGTTTGTGGTGTTTTATAACATCACGACTACACTATGATGTGTTGCTGCCGGTCAGAATGTAGCAGATATTTGTGAAGTTTCCATATCCTCGGGTTTTTCTCAACTGAAGACAAACACTCAACTAGTTTCAAGAATATTTTAAAGTAGTTCAGGGTTGTACTTTTGATCTCCTTTTAGGAGACTCAGGCTCAGGGTTAATTTGTAACTTCTTTATATAACCTGATATATAGTGCCTTAAGGGAGGAAGGTAGGGGCTCATATTTGTGATAAAGAGACTATTAAAGCCATCTGCAGGTATATACTGAGCCACACAGCAGCCATTTATAATAACAATGTAGTATTCAAGTCTCACACGCTTGTGTATCAGCAAGTTCCTGCATTAAGGAAAAGTGTTACTCCCACTTCTCGTGTGAGTCGAGGCTCTGCTTTGCAATTGAATGACGCCACTGTTTGAGCAGTACATTGAAGCTGGTGTCTTCTTTGAGGTTATGCTGTGAAATAACACTTTAAATTACTTATTTAACGGCTAAACTAAAAAGGCTTACATACAGTATTTAAAAAGTAATGTCAAACTAGAATCTTCAATAAAAGCTATTTTCGTGATTAGTGCATCTGTCGTTCAGGAACAAAGTATTTAGCTCCTTTTGAACTGTGTTGGCTCTTTTTTTGCTTTGGAAACTCACATAAAAATGTGGTGACGGTCAAGCCTGGTCGAAAGTTGACACACTGCTGCTTGGCATTCTGCTTATTAAAACTTGCTTATATTTCAGCCATTGGCATTTATCAATTCATTATTTCATCAGTGCTTTTTCATATTAGTATTTTTTTAAACTCCATCCCCTTTCTGTCTTTCTCCCACATTGGTATTTGTTTGTTTTTCAAACTTCTGGCTCAAAGCGATGGACGCAGAAGAAAGGATCAGCAGGATGTGTGTACACATGAATCAAAGGTCTGCTAATACTGTCCAGCTGACAATACTGGTCACTCCTTCCTTGCCTATTCAGACCTGCTGCTCTGAGGAATGAAGTCTGCTTCCTTCCTTCTTAGGCTTCCTTTATGTGTGTCTGTGCCATACTCCTTTTCCTATGTGTGTATGCAAACGTGCGTGCCTATATGTGATGTATACTGCGTGTACATATTTTCCAATATGCGTCTGAATGGAATTTTGATGTAACCTCCTTTCATGCCTCACAAAACTTGCACACAAAGGGTGCGAGCAGTGGCTGAGGCCTGCAAGGGTTACACAGACAATACAGGCTGTTTGCACAGATGGCCACTTTGACACAAAGAAATCCCAAGAAACCGAAGCACAAGAGGGACTAGACTCCACAATGCAGCCCCACAGAGAGGCTGCACTTGTAAAGCCAGACTAAGTAGACCCCAAAAGCCACATATCTGGAGCAGCAGCCAGATGTTATTCAGGGCATAGGGCAGAACATAACCCGGCCTTGCACACTTCTGCTATGTCCCACTAGCTTCCAGATGCATAATAACATCTGGAACTCTCATTCAGGGTTATACCCAATGCATCACAATAGAAGACTCCCTTTAAGTGTGAACCATAGAAATCCTCAGCACATGTCAGTGCAATGTGCAATTACTTACATTTCACTGCTCTGCATCAGCTCAATGAGGTCAGCAAAAAGGACGTCTCGGTTCCTCTCGCAGAAACCCTCTGCATCGTAGGACACCTGGAGAGACACACAGAGGCATTTCAATGAAGTCATAATTATCAAAGAGGACGGGGTTGAACTGTTTAAAACTTCTAACAAAATGACAGTTGACACTTGTGTGAAAAAAAGCAGTGACCTATATTCTGGCTTAAATCAATGGCTTGAATTTTATGGGAAAAGAAAATGAAGGGTAGCAGATCCAAGCCTTACACCTCCCGAGGATTAGCTTTCTTATAAAACTAGCAGTGGTTTAAAAGTGTATAAATGAAACCGTGTTATTTCTGCTACATTGTAGCCTGAGACTGGAGGAATGTTTTGAGCCCGGTCATGGGAGCCCTTTGGGTCTTTATGGCACAGCTCATTAAGCCTATGGCATGTGTGCCAGGCTGAATGAAGCCATCACACATCTGGAGAAAGACACGGGACAAACTCAGCCCAAACCACCAGAATGAAAAATAAATGAAAAAAGACAAACTGTAATATCTGAATTGCATAAGGCTGATTAACATGCATGACATTGTTAGACACTATTACATAAGAGGGAGGACTGTAACTATGAATTGAGAGGAGGGAAAGGTGTTAGTTTAGTCTGAAAAACTTAAAAGGCCGAAGATGACGACACTGACTCCAGAATTAAAGTTCCAGCTGCAGAACTGATATTCATGACAGATCATACGACACCATAAAAAAGGACATTTTAATGACCTTCTATTTCCAGAAGTTGCTCTCAGCTCCCCGCTGAGGGCTTTATGCATAAAACATTTCAGTTTATAACATGGCAAAGACAAGCGTAAGGAGGTTGCTGTAAACCTTATACTGAACTCCTAATCTTTTGGTTTTGACAATTAAGGCATCAGAGTACATTTTTCTTTACGTGTTATTAAGAAAAACGGTAAGATAAGATAAAAAATACTTTATTGTCGCCAAGGGAAATTTGACTTGGCTCTAAGCCGCTGCATCATACAATACTCTTGCCAGCGATCATACAGACACACGCATGCATAAACATGCTTAAATACACATGTTGACAATACTTACAAATAAAAAAAACAGGTGTGATAAACACAGATAATCAATAATCAAGACCCAATATATTAGGTTGCCAGTATTCATAAATGTTTATGCAAGGACCATGAAACGTGAGATGTATACACAAACTCCCCCAAGAGATGTGTGCAGCATTTTAAATAAGCACGCTCAGGCTGACCTTGCCAGCGTAGTGGTGGATGATGAAGCCCTGGTTCCAGCTGTTGAAGTGTTCGTGGGTGTTGATCTGGACTCGGAGCTTCTGCAGCATAGTCTGGTCTGCTCCTTCGCCCACTGCGTGCATGGTGGCGCACACATCATCCAGGACGCACATGATGCCAGGAGGACTCTGGGGTCATACAGAAAACATAGCACATGTATGTCTCACTGGCTTTAAAACTCACCAAGACTTTTCGAGTTAGGACTTTATGTATTTAGAATTTTAGGATTTATTTTATTTTTTTTACATTTGTAGGTAACTGAAATAGACACTCTAATGTCTATATAGTTGGTCAATTAGAAAATGATTTAAATTAATCTAGTAATAGATCTAAATTTTTAGTGGTTCCAGCTTCTTCACTGATTATTACTTCTGGTTTTCTTAGTCTTTTATTATAGTCAAAATGAACTGAATTGGATAATAAATAGAGTACCTTTAAGGCTCAGAATAAAAAAGACATTTGATACTGTTTTTTTACTCTGGAAAATTGTGAATTATCACAATCTTCTGATAATTTGTAGACCTTGCATTTAATTATTCGATGATGAAAATAATCGTTTCTTGCAGCCCTATTATGTAATATTAGAAGGTGATACTTATAAGTAAATATAATGAAAAAGCTCCAAATGCTCTGAATTGTATAAACTGTTCATGTAGAGCAGCTTTAGCATGTCCTCTATCTCATGCTGAGCTATTTGGCTGCATTATGTCCTGATTTGATCAGGAGCCTTCAGTTTGCACAGCTGCAACAGTGCATACGCCAGAGAACACGCTGCCTGTGTTAAAAAGACACATTATGTTGTCACTGGACAAACTAAAGTGGGTCTGTTGTAAAGAGCTGAAGTGTCAGGCAATGATACAGATCCCCTGCTCCTGTTGTTGTAGATTTCATGGATTAGACCTCCCAGTGGGGCAGAAAAATCTAATTAAGAGGCATGTCGGCACGTTTAAAGAATTAAGTTACAAGTCACGGAGCAGCAACCTTTCAGAAGTTTGCAAGTTAGTTGGGAGCCAATCAAAATATATTCAAGTTACCTCTTTATTTCTCAATAAACCTGTGCTTATTATCGTCACCAAGAAGGTTGTATTTTGCCTGTTCTATTTTAGGAGACATCTGAATCTTGAGTTTGTGTATTTTGTATTTTCATTTATTTGATGTATTTTATAAAGAGCTCAACCTAATGATTATTTTACTTTAGAAAATAAATCACAAATTCCTGAAGCCCAAGTGACATCTTCAAGTCACTTGCTTTATTCAACCCACAGCAAATGTTTAATTTATTGGACAATAAATTAATTGATTATTTTGACTTGTTTCAGCTCCATCCATAATTATCTATTACTGTGCATTGTCCATATGCAGCATTTTCTTATTTATGGATGGTAAATTTACTTTGCTCTCGATGAGGTCACAGACAATCTTGTTGTTGAAGTACTCAATCTGCGTCCACTTGATGCCCTCTTGCACATACTCCTCCTACAAAGAGAGACATGAGTCAAAGTATAAAACATCTATTGAGGCAGCAAATGAAAACCACGGAGACCGAGTACAGGAAAACACTGTGGAGGAAGTTTACCTGCTCTGCCTTCAGAGTCAGCTCAATGAATATCTGCTGCAGTTTCTCATTCACAAAGTTGATGCAGAACTGTTCAAATCCATTTTTCTGATGAAGAGACAACCCAGTTAATCATATACAAGTAAGGACCACTCAGTACCTGTTCTTGATATGAGGAATATAAAGCTCATGCGAACCAAAATAATACAAAAACATTTAGTTTGTCTGATCTCATGAACAATACTTCTCATTAGGGTGCCTAAACACACAAGTAATCAGATTGGAAAAGCTTGTTGAGGTCTGCTGTCTCAATCGGGAGATAGATCCTAATCCTCATACTTTATAAATTAGTCTTATCCTTTGTGTTTAATCTGTTTAAATGCCCAAAGTTAATACCTGTTAATCTAATGTATTTGTTGCTGCAGAGTACAATTCCAGTAGCCATGTGTCAGGCCTGTGAAAAAGCCCAAAACACTTACTTGGAAGATTTCAAATCCGTAAATGTCCAACACTCCGATGTTAAACTCCTGATGATCTTTCACCATGGCTTTGTTGATGGACTGAAATTGAAGGATTGTGTTCACAAAATGGATAATTATTATAGGTCATCACAGCTTTGTTACTGATGAAAACTGAACTCTAAGACTGTACAAACATGTAATCATACCTCCACCAGGAAATCAAACAGTCTTGAATGCAGCGCTTTGGAAAGGGCGTCACGCGTGTAACAGGCCTGCTCCACATTCAGCGTCACGTCAATGGACTCCACTTTGCTTCCCCACTTGCTGTCCATCTTTCGGCTCGTCAGTTTCTCCTTTAGACGGGTCTGGTCAATTCCAAGTAGAAACGCAGGAAAGGCTAGAACTGTTAAAAGACAGACGAGACATGGGAGGAGAATACAGAGTGTATAAAAAAACATGTATAAATATAATATATATACACATACATACATACAACCAATCAAACGTCAGCCTCGTGTGATTTTGCATAGCAGGCAGTAACACTGCATATTCAGAGTTACAATAAACCTTTTGCGCTTCTTTTGCAGTTATCAGTCTCACAAATCACAAGACAAATTTCTATTGGCAATCACAATGCACAATGCGTGGAGTAAAGTCACAAAATTGACGCAAGCCCTTGAAATAAAAGAGCGTTGAGAACCCCAGAGATCATATATCCCGACCTGGCGTTGATATTCTCCCCTGAGAGCCCCTCCCTGCCTTATTACGGTGACTCACTTCCCCGAAAAGGAAATGGCTCTCAGGCCTGCAAACTCACTTCGTCTGGGAATGCCTCAGACCACTGCAGTAGCTCCCCTTATGGGACGTGAGGGTGTGACTGACCATACGCCAGCTTCATTCAGGAGGAAAAGCCATTCTTTGTGTTCAGCATCAAAAGTATAGATTGGATACAAAGGATTTAACGAACCACAAAGTCCCCTGCAGAACATTTGTTCGTCAAAGAGGCGGTGGGTAGTGACAGACTCCCTCCTATACAGTGGTTCTGGCATTTAATGCTTAATTTCTGCAACATTGATTATGCTTATCTTATTTCAGATGTCTTGTCGTACAAGTTAAATAACTAAAGCAAACCTTTTACCACTCGTTAAGAGTTCCATCTGCAGTGAGATATGATATTATCATTTAATATTTTTTGGTGCCCCCGAGGTTTAGGAAGAAATAATTAGACATTTTTTGTTAAAATATAGATGAGATTGATACCAATCTTGTATCTGCTCACTAAGTACAAATATATAGTTATCAGTGGGTTAGCTTAGTTTACCATAAAGCTTGAAAACCTCCAATTAAAAAAAAATAATTTCCACACTGCTAAAGCTCAACAATTAGCATGTTGTATCTTATTTGTTTAATTCATAGGAAAAAAATGAAAATGCTACATTGCTGTTTTATTGGGCAGATTGTGAATGAATTATGCAATATTGTGATGTCAGGGATCACGTGAAGTCAAACCAAACGTAATTATCTGATTCAAAAGCATGAGACCCTAAAATGGTATTTTATACAAAACGTCGTGGCGCTGTCGGGATCAACTTACTTTTAACTAAATAATAACCAAACTAGCCAAAATGATGTCAAAATAGCAGTCTCAATATTTCTTTCAACAACAGATGACGCAGTGACTCGAGTTGCTGAGTGTAAGTCGAGTGAAGTTTCATGTGTGCAACACACTGCAGTTAAAGCGCTCAGTAAGTGAGAAAGCAGAGATTATGGAGTGCTGCTGTTACGTCTGCACAGAACAGACCCAGGCTTTGTATACAGGCAACGGCACTCTCATCTGCATCATACAGACGCAGCATGAGGAGCAGGGTAAAGGAAATGAATACAAAAACAAAGATGTATAAAATGAGGCAAGAGAAGGAAAAAGGAAAAAGGATAGAAGGAGAATATTTTTTCCAAATATTTTTTGTCAGAAAATTGGCTTCATGTATTACCACAATGCAACTTTGAAAGCGGTGAGAGAGAAATATCCTCCAACACCAACCTGAGAAGTGCAGCTCAGGACACAGAGGAGAGGAGAGACCCTCCAACAGGCAAGAATGTAATGAGAAGACATTAACCATCATTTTGTTACCAAATTCCAACAAAACTAGTGACCTTCCCGTCGGCCTTAGATGTTATTGCTAATTAGTCAATGTTCAACTCTAAATTAAGATAGCGAACATGGTGAAAAAACAACTACACTTGCATTTTAGTACGCTGACATTAGCATTTAGCTCAACCCTGCTCTGCCCAAGCGCACCACTGTGAGAATGTGCTAGCATTGGCTTTTATCTCAAAGCAGCTTCAGAGCCAACAGAAATAGCAAGATAGCGATTGCCAAAAACACACAAAAATGGGTCAGAATGAACCTAAAGGACTTTCTTTTATTGGCCCCTCTTACCTAAAATGTTCATTAAACCTTAATTTTCCCCAAAAAACGGTTTATGTGAGCTTTGGTCGTGACCTGTATTCCTGTGAACCACATTAAACGCCTACTTACACTCTTCACTTTCCACAGCAGCATAGTTGCCTGCTTCCTTGAAAGTGATATTTCCCAGGTGCAGGACTCCGGCCACTATTTGAAGCACCATGGAGCGGTCCTCTGAAGAGATGCCGATCACATCCATGGCATGCTGGGAAAAGCAAAGGAAAAGGTCATGCTAAAATCAGGGCTGCTGTGTGGGTTTACGCACTCCTGTGGTACCTGCTCATGTCCTCTAATTACTCCTGTTGCGGTCTCACTGGTAAACACAACCAGGAGGAGATTGTTAGAAAAGAAAACAAAAGAGGACTGGTAGGGAGTGAGAGGAATGTGAGGAGAAGTCCATGAGCCACATGAACGCTGGCATCAGCTTCATAGACACACGCACACACACACAACACCACTGAGGGTGTTAAGTTATTGCCTGTTAAACAGAAGGAATCTGACCGTACCGTCGTCTCTTGGAAGTCAATCTTATCGTTTATGTCGTCCACTTTGTAGGAACCAGACTGATTGAGGTAAGTGTAGTAATCCAGGCTTGTGATTCCCAGGCTGCTTTTCTGCTCTCCACTGGCTCCTTCGATCAACTGCAGAGCAGAAATGAATGGTGCATAGTGAGTGTAACAGACATGTTCTTGCACAAAGACTTTTATACATTTCCAGCCTTATACGTATAAGTTGTGCACAACTTAGCATGTGAAGAAAACTGCACCATGGTAAACTATCTATTCCAGGGACCTCGAGCTATTCACAACTAAAACAACTGGACCTTCTTCCTGCAGCCAAATGGCACCCAACGTGTCTAACCCAACGTGTCCTGAAATTCCCTCACAGACCCTCTTTACAAGCCAAATGTGTCCCGTTCACTCTTTGGCTCGAAAAATAAGCCTCACCTGATAGAATATATGGAAACTCCTCTCTCCAGGATTCCTCATGACAACACGTGACTTCTCCAGAAGGAAGTTGGAGATTTTCCCTCCATCTGGTTCGCCACCGGAGCTGAACTGTATCTCAAAGTATTTCCCCTGATGGATCAAAGCATGTTTTTTTCAGTATTGGAGTGGGCTGCAATAATGTTTAAACCCAGTGCTAGTCGTGTGTGTGTGTGTATGCAAATTCATACAAACTTCAGACAAACTTGTAATGTATCATGGCTTAAAAGTAATCAGAGTCACTATTTATCCAAAGACAGTATCTCAAAAGTAGTGATCTTGTGCCATTAGAGCCAAACCAAATTAATAAGACTACACTGCTCGGTATGCTCACTTGAAAACTAATTTTATGTTTTTGTTGATTGGGTTGCTTTGTAAGCAGTGGAGGATGCACCTCATTGGTTCCGCAGGTACATCTTTTAATGCAACATGTCCTTAAAGCACAGCGCTGGTTAACCTCCTCATGCAGTGAAACAGAAAAGCTGTTAATGCAAATCTTTGTGTTCAAAAGTCTCAGTTGGAGCCAAAGGTGCGCCACATAAAAGTTAAATTATTGTGGGTTAAGTATAGTAGCAAAACTGTTCAGCGTCTACAATGCGTGTGGCTTACTCTATTATCATTTTATCCATGTTTCCCAGAGGCATCCTAATTTACACTGCAAATACGCTTTGATATACAATAAATACATATACGCTGTCCTTTGTATTTTACTGTAACTGCTTTGAATTTCTCCTGTAGCTTTACATTCTTTGAAATGGCTTTTCGTAAGTTTTCATTAGTCAAAAAGAATCGATATTGAATTGCACTGCAATGCTAGGCGTTCTGATTCTCAAAAAGTGGAAAAACTCAAAAAAGAAAGCCTTACAAATCTGCTGGAGTTGTTGTTCCTCAATGTCTTGGCATTGCCGAATGCCTCTAGCAGCGGGTTGGACTGAAGGATGATGTCTTTGACGTGCTGCGAGGAGACAGACAGATGCAATGAGACATTAGCTATGTCACAGACAGCAGGTAGGAATACCACACACTTCATATACTCGCTCCTAGGCTGGTGTGTACATCTCTGTAACTTTCCACTCACACACACACGCACACGCACACACACGCCTGGATCACATTATTTTTCCTGTGAACCATCTGCATGTCAGAAACACATGAGTTTTAAATTGGTACAGCAGGCAGAGCTATTCTCACTTCCGCTATTGTACACAGAGTAACTTTTTTGCATATCTAAATTGACTCCTGTATGGAAGGAATAATAAACACTGCACTTCACATTTAAATGAATTGTTTGGTTCTCTATACATGACTACTACTAAAAACTATCATATTGTATTCCTTCAATACAGAGACACATGCAATGTCTCCAGACGACCAGCCCTACTGGTAATCTATAGCCTGGAGATGATTTATAACGTTGCCTTGGTGGAAGCAGCTCTGAAAGGATTAAATATAAAAATCCCTCAGCCATCATGGTGCAGGCATTTCCTCATCAAACTTTGGATCTTTATCGAGCTTAGAAACTGGACATCTGCTGGTTTTGAGGGGCTGCCAGATGGCTGAAGGGGGCTGGGCGAATAAGAGGCTGCTGATGGGCGATAATGAGGTATAAGGAGGAAGATGAAGTGCAGGAATGAAAAAGCAACAGGTTGTTTGATGTCATAAAAGCCTGCCGTGCCATTACAATATATTGCATTTTGTAAATGATCTGAGAAGTAGGATGTGTTATGAAGAATACACATTCATTTGAAAATGTTATATAATAAAATGAATTTCCACTCTAGTGAATATATACTAATACTTATAATAATGACAGAAACAGCATCTTTATACTCCAACCCTGTTCAAGTTGAAGAACCTTGATCAAAAGCTTGCCACTATGAATGATTATTGCACAGATCAAAGTGGGTGGATGCATTTTACATTGAGTTTCAGCTCCAGCATGTCCAACATTATCATTCCATCTATGCAGCTCAAAAATCTCAAACGTCTCATGCATCTGTTACTTACCGTCCTCAATCGAAAAGAAAACCGCTCCTCTCACCTGTACTTTGGGTCCGCCTCCTGAGACTCTGGAGATGTAGCCCATGATATATTTGGCTGCCACCGTCTTCCCGGCTCCGCTCTCTCCACTGAAAAACAGACAGTAATTGTTTTCACATTCTTACAATCTGGGACACCTGAGTTTATGCTCAGACATGATTTAAGCATTCACCATGGAGAATCAGACAGTTATGTGCTTTAAGCGATTGCATGTGCATGTTGTGTGCATACAGTACTGCCATTATTTTCAGTCTCACAAAATGTTTCAACACAAGGGAAATAATACCTTATAATTGTTAAGTTGTATGTGGTTTGTGTACATGATTGCATTACTGTGGTGGACATGGTCATGATAATGTTTGAGGTTCATTTTGAATTCTAGGTTCCATCAATAAAGACAGGATATGAACATAACAATAAAATCCTGCTTCATATGAAGGTACAACTTCTAATTTTATTCATGTTTTAAGACACTGCAGACATTTTAACTTCATACAGCAAATAGTAATTGCAATTGACAATTTGTTCATGTCTGTATCTTTGTGTGCACTTAAGCAAAGAGCAAAGATGACCTTCAACCCATTGGTTATGCTGAACTTGCTGAATAAACAGAGGGTATTCCAAGTCCTGCTTTAAAGTGTACACTAAATGTACACTTGGAAGTTACATGTGTGTTGGGTCACAGCACATCTGGCCAAATGAATGCTGCAGCAACAAGGACATTAATTATGTTTTGTCACATTCACAGATTTTTCCCTCATTTCGTTCCCTGTCACCCTAAACTTATCTATTTTCCCCTTTGCCATTCACTTTGCCAGTGTCATATTTATTTTGATATATGTGGTTTGGCAATAAATGACGGTGGAGTCTGTTTTTTTCTCTCTCTATGCCATAAAGCCGAGAGTCAGGTTGGTAACGCCTCATGAGAAACGCAGCTGCAGACTGTTACAGGCTGCCAGAGGAAGTCATGGGAGCCACTCTATTACACAGCAATCTCTATATGGTTCTGACCCTCCCCCTATTACCTCCTTGCTCTTTCCAAATCCCTCACCATTGTCTGGGCTTCCTCACTGCACACTTAACCGCTACAACTAATGACCAAAAACTGATTAGCTGAGTTGCTGTTTTACTTTTAATGTCAGAAAAAAACCTCCAGAGCTCCATTGGAGAGCATTGTTTTTCCTCATAAAAGTTATTTGCTGGAGAGCTTCTTTCAACACAAGCTGCAATGGACTTGGAGTCTCATTTTAGTTCACCCAATATGGGCGAGTCTTATTGTTGTGGCTGTAAAATTCTGAAGGCATTGTTAACTTCCGTGGGGATTTATGAACCAAACAAGGACACGAGTTAAACAATGTACTGCAGAGGCACACATATTTAAGCATTAAGTTTCATAAATACTGTCTGACATGAGCTATGAAAAGGATGCACAGTCAACACTGAGCTAAACATTTAAATCTAAAAGGCGCACTGCATTCCTACAGAACTAGTTGCAGTACAGTATGTTCAAGTAGACTCTTGGGATTAGGGAGCCTGAGGCTCTGGAGCCTGAGACTTTGTATTAAAGACCAATTCAGCAGTCCAAAAGAAAAGGATAGAGTCAAGGAATTGGACATCCATTTCAATTTCAAATTGATCAATACAACTTAAAATAACAAACAACCTATCTCCCCAAAGTGTTTGTGATTAATTTACTTCTGCGGACGTGCAACGCTATTATTGCATTTGTGTTATTAAAACCTTTTTATTACAGAAAAATGTGTGAAAGAAAGTTAACATATTGGATTAAGCGGTGTAAAAAAAATTAAAATGTAGACGAGTAACACGTCGACAGGATTGTGCGTCTAACCAGCAGCAGGAAGACGTTGGACTGTTGGTAAGATACAATGTCTGAACTTTTGGGCGGGCTTTTACAAAGCAGCACAATCAATCATGGATTTTGTCTTAAATAATTGATGTGCTGCCTCAGTTCTTTGGAGAGGAGTGAGAAAAAGACTGGAGTGGTGCATGACCTCATGTACAACAGCTGAGGGGAATACTAGATTGGTGAACTCGCTCTGGACAAAAGACTGCATGAACACCGCAAGTAGAGGATATGAGCTGTCTGTGAAGCCAGCCACAGAATAAACTGGGATGAAAGCCATCGACAAAGAATCAGCACCAAGGACCAAGATGATCCTCCAGATCCAAAATGTGAGCGGCCATTAATAAGACAAAATAAAAGAAGGTATTAAGCCAGCTAACACTGACAGAAAAGCATGGCTTGTTGTTGAAACTGTTGACCAACTTCTATTTATGATCTGTGCTGGGAACAGATGTGAGACGGTTCGTCCTCAGATGACAGCTCTGATTGCATCTAATAGTTTGATGGGGAGTGCCAAATTGATAACACCAACCTGCTCCAATTCACCCCCGTCATCACATCTTGTAATAAGCAGCTAGCGGGAAGATCAACTCAATAAAAAGTCACAATTCCCGCAAGAGTACTCAAAACTGCTCCACCAGTTTATTGTGAATTCCCCTTATGGTTAATTCACACATTTTCTTAGTGTGAAAAAGCGCTAACGCAGTGCGATGCTGACCACACTGCCTGGCCAGCAGTCCACAGCAGCCTTTGTTTGCAGAGACCTGGTTCATCATAAAACTACTTCCATGTTTTTTCTTGCTGATTTAGTCGATCACAAAATCCATCTCAGTGCCTTTATGTGGAAAACTGAACTAGCAACTGCTGGCTGTCCAAACAACAGGCGAAAGTGCTGAAACAGGGGTCATTCATCATGAGGTAAGCACTATAGCAACCGCACTGCTCAGGTGACTGGGCCTGTGGGATAAAGCCCCCATCATGACACCACACTTTTCTCTCCGCAGCTTTACAGCTCCAAAACATTCACAGACTAGCTCAAACAGGCTGTAAAAGTACCTAAAACTCCCTAAATACAGAAAAAAGAGAGATTGTGGGCCAAGGACCATGCAGGTGTTCTTCCTGTTTAATTTGCTTTTTTTTTTTTTAAAGCAGGAAGTTCTTAAAAATAGCCACTATAACTGCTGCTTTGTTCCCATCTCACATCCTGAACTGAGGCCACATCCAACTGCTAGCTGTGCATTGTTTTCATGTTTGGGTATAAGTAAAACAATTTCGGCTAAAATGATGGAAAAACACAAAAGAAACATGTCACTCTCGCTCTCAGTCGATCAACTGTACCAAATTATGTTGTGGAACCTGTTCTGTTCTCCGGTTCCCCTCCCAACCATTATCATTACCTGTCGCGGCTCAGCAGCAGCTACGCTTTGTTAAAAGTACCTCACAGACTACATTGTACAGATCACTATCTCATACTGATATATAGAGTTGGCACTCACTGACACGAGGAGTGAGTTCATGAAATGAACCCTCAATAAATATCTTGTCACATGTGATTAGCTCTTGATGTGTAATAAAGGTTGAGAACGATGTGATTGTAATTTCAAAGTCTTACCTTATGATGACACACTGGTTCTCTCTGTCAATCATCATGTTTCTGTACATGTTATCTGCCAGAGCGTAGATGTGAGGAGGGTTCTCATACTGAGCCTGAGAGTTGACAAAAGAATTTAATTAAAATTGATGATCAAACAGCTTTTGTAACTTTAGAAGTTGTTAATCCAAAACAGTTGTTGGTGGAGCCAAAAAATATAAAATATAAATACTTTTGTATCATATACCTCTACTGTTGTCCAAATACACTTCACTGGTTCGACATATCCCAGCATTATGCTGAACATGGGCACTGTACTTTATTTTGACTCAATCCCGCATAAACAGCATAATGCTGCTTAATACCCAAACATGTGTTAAGCCGCAGATGAAAATATTCCTCAACAACTGCACTCCTGTTTGAATAACATTTGCAAAGAACTAGTGATCATCTGTTTCAGGAAATGAATTTGCCTTTTCAAAGAGACAGGCAGACACGGAAGTTTTGAGAGATAGATTAACACATGACTGAATTTGGTCCTTTTGTGGCGTTTGTTGACGCAAACAAATATTAAATATTTATTAACCCCACAGGCCTAGGTCTGCTCTGAATAAAACAAATAAAACAGCTTACAAATGCCAAATGTCTCGCCCTCCAACGTTGGTACCTTAATAATTGTGGGTTCAAGCAAATCTGAACAAATCAGATTCTTCTGTTGTTTCAGTTTGTAACACTACGCAAACCTGAACCCGCACTTAACTGTAATCTGCCAAACTGTCAAATCTGGCTCGTATGTTGAGTGTTTTCACAGTCAGTTAGGCTATTAGAAGTCTTTCAGTGTGTCCCTGGCTTCAGGAGACATGCCCACTCTCAGCAGGCCAAGAGAGGAGGCAGACTTGAACATGCTGTTCTGTGAAGGTACTGCCAAGTCAAGTTTCTGACATCAACATCTGCGCCAGTCCACTGGAAACTTCGCACTGAACTTACCCAGTTCATGTCAAAGCCTTTGTCCTTCACACAGTTGCCATCTTAACCACCAGACATATCAGTACTTTTACAGTATGAAGAGAGTTTTCCAGTCTGAATCTTTCAGACAACAGTAGTCATTTAAAGCTGGCCATAGGTCACATAGTATCCTACTTACTGCGCCTTGATACATCTCAACTTCTTTTTCCCCAAAGTAGGGCATCTGCTTGAAAGGGTTGATTGAGATGAGCACTGGACCAATATATGTCTGAGAAGGTTCAAAATTAAAGATCATACTAGGAAGACAAATCAGTTAAAAAAAACTAATAACACCAAATTAAAAAATATCTTATTGGAGGAACAAAAGTTATGTATTAATTGTAAAACATTCACTGCTTAATGGCAAAACATCTGTATTACACTTTTACAAAGAGATTATAAAACTCTACTGAATAGAAATGACCTAATCTAAGACTGCCATGATGTCATGAGTGCAACAGTGCAGCAGTGGAGTATTTGGTGATCAGGCCTGAGGCTAAATAAGTATTCAGTGCTTACAAATGACAGAGAATAGACCGGCCGTGTAACACTATGAGGTTTTATGCACTAAAGCCAAAACGCAGTACAAGGCAAATAAAGCTGCTATTGTGGGTGGCCCAGAGGGAACC
Organism: Clinocottus analis; assembly: GCF_023055335.1. Taxonomy (NCBI): domain Eukaryota; kingdom Metazoa; phylum Chordata; class Actinopteri; order Perciformes; family Cottidae; genus Clinocottus; species Clinocottus analis. The sequence goes on along the minus strand of NW_027175820.1, from coordinate 12,610,940 downwards.
ACAGGCTTGGCAAGGAGACTGCACAGTTACGGCTATTTATCGACCCAAATCAAAGCCCTGACTTAGAGACGTTGAACCTAAAAGTGCCAGCATTTACTTAACTTCATATTCTTGAGCACTGCCGGAGCGAGGATGAAGTTTATGTAATGAGCTGCTCAGCATTGCTTTTCAAACAGGGTTATTCATTCATTCATTAAGTCATATAGTGTCATGAATAGCTTATGTGTGTGTGGCCACAGCTGCACTTTTGAAACCTAAACTTAGACTTTGTGCGATGCACTGTAAGAAAAAGACAACCCCGCCTCCATTTAAAATACCCATCACAACAAAAAATTACGGCAGCTAAAAAAAAAAAGACAGCAGCAATGCTCAAATTTCAAAAAGACTTGATTTCATCATTAGGCAATCCAGAATTTCTGACACCATTTTGTTCACATTTTGCACCATAGTGAGATAAACCCTGACTTCGGTGACGGAGTGGGAGATAAAAGGTCTGGGTGGAGGTGCGTACAGAGAGGCCCTTTGCCCCCTGCACATGGTAGAGACTGAGGAGGAAGGCGTTACCTCCCAACACTGACACTATTATTCACTGCTACAACAACACTATGAATGACCATTCAGCTATTCTGGGAATAGCAGGAATGAGACAGGGGCTCGGCTATTTCTCGTTGGGGTGTGAGCTGCAATTGTGAGCAAAGGATACAAAGATGTAGTCATCCATGTATCTCTTCTTGAGGTTGTCCACGATGGCGTCCTCATTGATCTTGCTGAGCAGCACCATGTCATCCACGCCGCTGAGTTTGACATTGTGGCTCTGCCAGTGGTACCGGTGGTGCCCTCGGCTCCCCTGCAACAAAACACACACAATGTATAATTGCTAGTTCACTGTGAAGGACACAATGAGACGACATGGACTAATCGAGAGTCTGACATCAAGGTGACACTGACGCACTGCTACGTGAATGAATACCGGCTCTGCAGCACATTCAGAGGCCGAGGTAGTGTCGGTTTATCACATAAATGAAATCCAAGGGGAAAATGATTATTACCACATCAATAACAAGTCAAATGTGTACACATTTTCTGATCTCAGCAGGACGATAAGCTGTGTTTACTTTGAAATAGTGCACGGTCAGTTTCCCAATAGTGCTTTGTGTTATTTGTCCAAGTGTTAAAGATGCTTCGTCCTAAATTTTGTCCACATCCTAACAATGTGGTTTGTTCCTACATTCCTGTTTTTGTTTTAGCTGAGTGAGTCTCCGGAGGACTGAGGTCATTCATCATGCGCTATGAGTCAGTGTTGTCTGGCTACTGTGGATGAGAGTCACAATGTGCTGTGGGGAGTGAGTCTCTTTCTCCTGGACGGACAACCACTCAAAACATCCAAAACATTAAGCCACACAAAAGTTAACTCTTTACTTCCTCCCACTTTAGTGAGGAAGTAATTGGAGGGGGAGGAGCAGAGAGAAAAACATCATTAATTCCGTCATACTGTACTTCATGTAGCAGGAGAGGATGAATAATATATTTTAATAATAAGATCATTTATTTATATTTTTGATCCTGCTAGAGGAACGGTTCTTTGGATGTCAGTCCATCACTTTGGTCCAGAATGAAATACCTGCACAACTAGAAGTAGAATTGCCATGACATTGTGTACAGACGTTATGTATAGAGGATGAATCCTAATGACGTTGGTGATCACGGACTTTTCATCTAGCAGTTGAGGCGTGAAGTAAAAATATCCAGAACATCTCCTGAATTCACTTTTTCTCAATCGCTGTTTACAAGGTCAAGGATAAACTTACACCGCCAACTGCACTCGGTTGCCAACTTTATGTTCTGAGTGTCAGAGGTTGTATTGTCATTCTGATTTAGTACATATTGTACAGCCTATAAATTATCTTACAATGCAAGAATGAACAGTGTATATACACAATAGTCGGAACTTACACTGACTAATCTTTAGTTATTGAAACAATCCCTCTTCAAAACACCAAAACTGGGAGTAAAACAAGAAAAATATTAAGTCAATTAAACAAAAACTGCCATGAGCTAAACTCTGATCCACACAATAACACCACAACAAAATAAACCAATGGAAAGTCAATTTGCATTTAATAATTTACACTAAATTACTTGGCAAAGGTGGAAGGCCAGCAAGCTTTTAATATCCTCTAGGTCCAAGAAATTAGTCGCCCTAGAGTCTAGAGCGACTTAGTTCTTTACAACAGCTGAGTGAAAACCACTTAGCTTGGTCATATTATGGGCGATGACGAGCAATGTTCACAGTGCTTCATCCTAATGCAGTGGGCTTTCCCCTCTCAGAAGGCGAAACTCAAATTATAGCTTAATTAATTCTCTCCAACATGTTTTACTGCTTTTTAGTTGAGGCAGAGGGAGATGCTGACTTCCTTCTTTCCTTAGCAACGACGACAGGTTGATGTCCCTCGCGGGGACAAAAGCACCTCCTGACAATTAGTGAAAGGAGGGGAGGAACATTTGAGAGGAGTTTAAGAAGCAAATTCAGATTGTGGACAAGGATGACGTGCAGAAAAAAAACTGGCTCCAGCCTTCTACTAAAGTCAATTTAGTTTTTGTAATGCCAAATGAACATTGTTGTCTTTGTGGGATCTCAAGCTGTTCAAGTTACAATATTTAAAACCCTTGATTTGGTTGAGGAATAGCTTCCTAAAGGAAACAGGGTAAAACCTAAAGAGCCACGAAGAAGAGATCCACCTTTCAGGACAAACAGACAATCAATAGAAACAGAGGTTTAACAGTTTCCACTGTTCCTTGTATTACGCATTAACTCTTTTCATTCAGGCCGTAGCTACACCTACTTATTGAAAGTACTTTGGCAGATGAAACCATTTTCTTTAAAAGCTGCCATTAAGAGAGAGAGCTGGCCCAGCGAGTGAAAACAATTGACGATGCTATATTTAACCTCTCTCTGCTATGTCTGGAATGAAAGTGTGCAGAATCCAGAAGGGAGAGGTAACAAGCTGGAGACGTAAGAAGCAAACCTCCAATATTTTAAGGATTGTACATTCTGTTTTGATTCAGGCCTTGTTTAATGAGGCGAGAGGACAAAGAACATATTCTTATGTACAGTAGTGACCTTAGGGATTAGCTGCACAGCTACTTTGTGTGCATATTCGCACACAAAGCCTTCCGGGTGGAGAAATGACCCGACTGCTCAGCTCCATCGAGCTGAGGGACGTTTTACTCAAGTGATTTGGAGGGCTGGTGGGTCACTTCTTGTTTCCACTTTAAAATTGCTGTTATGGGGAAAGTTTTGAACCGTTGAACAAGAAAATGCTCCTTCATATTGCTATTAAACATACTTTTATCAATTTAGCAAATTATGAAGATATTTGTGTAAATGTTTTCCTGATTTCTGGATAGTCGTGTAATGTGGCTGAAAAGCATAACCCAATGAGGTAGTGGCTGCTCACTCACTTCTACATGTATTCCTTTAGACGGTAGACGTTGTACAGTACAACCTTCATTAATACCGATAAGTCAATTTAACACATTTTAGGCAGTACAACATACATATTATACATCAAGCATAACAATTAAGAATGCATGTATTTTATAGGTGCTATAATAAGAAATCCCAGATTAAAAATGTTTCAGATTGAAAAGAATGATGATGATCGTACGTTGAGAGGAGTGTGTGTGTGTGTGTGTCTGAACTTCATAGGTATGAGATGCTCATTAAGGTCCCACTGAACCCTTACACACACACACACACACACACACACACACACACACACACACACACACACACACACACACACACACACACACACACACACACACACACACACACACACAACATTATCACCATGAAACCACAGACTTCCTCCGTAGCACAACAACACATGGACTCATTAAAGACTCGGCCGTGTTCAGAGTCAGGCAGTTTGATCAGAATATCAGATTTCTTGACAGATATTGTGACGACAGTTATCAATGGAAGAAGGAGACAGTTTTAACTTCATTAGTTTTCCCTTTGAAAACCAAAGACTTCCAAACCATCCAACATCAAACTATGGGACCAGACCTTTTCTTAGAAGTTAAATACAAAGGAATTTCAATACCAGTCCTGATCCATAAGCCCAGGGTTTCCCTCCATGAAATACCATTACCATATATGGAGAGTGCTGAGCAGCTCTGGCTCGGGGGACAGGAAATGGCTGGGTTTGATTCGGTATCATAAGCGGCACTTTTCCCCTCATTTCTTCCTTCTGTGCCGTTCTCCTTTTGCTCCCAGGATCTTACACACAGTCCACCATGTGTTAGGACTACATTTGTGCTCTGCCCTCTGAGGCAAATCTGGATAAAAGCCATACGAACAAATTCCTCTGTTCTAAAAAAAGAAGCAACTCAAATTGTTATTCACTGCGTACCAAACCTCTGTAGAAAGAGCACAACCTCTGTACAAGCAAATGATTGAGGATGAAAATGTAAAGCTGAGAACATGTGGTGAAGGTAAACCGAATACTGGTGAAGTATCCGTTTCAGCACTGGACCACGCCAATTCTCCTGTTTGTCATCATCAGATCCGAACATTTGAAATCAAACTGCAGGATGTGTTAGTTGAAGCATCTGAAGCTAAATCTGGCTTAACGACTCAGCCTTCTTAGTGCTACATGCCGGACTTACTGCTCATGTACTGAAGGGATATGGATTTCAGAGGATACGATTTTGCCGTGGGCCTGGAGTGGACCGCTTTAGGAAAGACCCTGTGTCTGATAAACCCTCACGTATTAGATTAGAAGTGCCACCATGTACCAGCAAATTTGACCTGGTTTCTAGGGTCAATGTTGCTTGAAAATGTCCTGTTCCAGAAAATGTTCCTATTCTAAAAGACACATTAAAACAATTATAGCTTCGACAATAAACACAGTAAATGTTTTTGTTGTAAAAATAATAATCCGTCCTCTTACTAAACTTAATAATCAGAGCATACACACACAACAGATTTTTCTCAGACGCACTAACTGCATGATGATATATCACTGCTGTTAATATTTCCTCTTTAGTTGACAAGCAAGCTGTGGATGAAGGACAATGAATAACTGTCCGACAGCAGTGAGACAGATGTGACGGTTATTCACAAACGTTTGTTATCAGTACTCATCAACAATTGTGTTTTGAGAAGCCTGCTGACAAAATAACTAACCATAAAGACCAGAGTAAAATTTTGATAAACATGTGGCACGAACTAAAGCACAACTGAAGGGTAATTCCAGTCATTGAAGATTGTTTCCAAAAAGACTCAGTCCTATGAAATTCCTTTTGTTTTTTGTTTTGTTCTGGTCATTTTTGTAAAGGGTTTTGCAGAGTGTAAAGTATGCTGCCTGGCCAAAAAAAAGTGGCCACCTGGATTTAACTACTACTGCCTACTGTACAAGCCTGTGGGGGCATTGCTATGATCTGGGGTTGCTGCAGTTGCTCAGGTCTAGATTCAGCAACGACCAGGTTATTCCATCAATAAATTTGTTCTTCCCTGATGGCACGGGCATATTCCAAGATGACAGCGACAGGATTCATCGGGTTAAAATTGTGAAAGAGTGGTTCAGGGAGCATGAGACATAATTTTCACACATGGAGTCCAGACCTTATACCCAAGACTTTGTGCAGCGGTTAGACTCTACCATCATCAATACAAGATCTTGGGGAGAAATTAATGTAAACAAAATAGTCGCCATCAGAATACAATTGAGCTTAGCATCCATAGTCACAGTAAAAGCACTGAGGGGGCTATCATTATGATTTTGAGTTGTCGTGATGTGTGATTTGCTCAGCTCAGTTTTTGACTTGATGAAATAGTTATTCCCTGATGCATGTTGGCTATCACACTGTAACATGACCTTCAACAAATCTGCACAATATTCTTAAAGATAAAATATTTTGTCTTGATGCAGCAAACGTGCAGAACACTTCAAGCACCATGCCAGTGGTTTTACATGTTTTAGCCCATTCACTTTAAATCATGTATTCTTTACGCCATTGAGAACCATTTCACAAATTGTACCATAAGGTTGTTTTTTTTTCATAGATTTCCTTCCCTCAAGCAGTTCATTTTAGCACGGTATTAAAATCAATGTACAAAGACTTAAAACTTGCTTGTGATAGACAACCTATTATCCTGCACAATGAGTCAGCTTCATTTGTTTGCCAGAGTTACATAATCCTCAGTGACGTCCTGTAGATCCTTGATGATAGGTTCAAGAATTTCCCATCTGAAAATCACATTTGTAATACAAGAGAACCAAGTTCACGTTGAGCTTCCTTGAGTGCACCAACTCCCTTTTCAAAACAGTCCCTGCTCACAACTGTGTTATCACATGACCACATACTTTTATTGTAACACAAAAGACACACAAATGTATGCTTTTACAGATTACCTATCTCATTATCTCACATTATAAGTCAGTCCTTAAAGTGAGCCTGCTAACTTTGTAGCAAACCGGCTTCACTTTCATCAGCAGGCGGAAAGCAAGACGCAGAAATCATACCTTTGTACGAAAACCGTGGAACCATATATGGGCAAGTATCTCTTGTTCCCCGTGTTCATATATATAAACCCAAATAAGTTGTTTTTTCAAATATATATATTGTAATAATAATAAAAATAATAATATTACATCCAGCATGATTCTGAGCAAGATTTGAACCATGGTACCATGGAGGTTTTGGAAAGGTTAGGACCTAAGGAATCCAAATTCGCAACAAAAACCACTGCAAAACAAAGCTTTGATATATTGGGAAGGTGTTATAATAATAAAAAAAAATGTTTCGTTCAGTTCAAAAATAGAAAATTTACTTATTTTATGGGAAAACATTGTTGGATTACATCCTCCCTTTAGCGAAGCTTCTGCCTTCAAAATAGTCCGCTGACAGAAAAAAGAAGAAGCTGTAGCCGTTTTGTGATTTACAAGTAGGTATAGGAGGTTACAAGAACATGGATTAATTTGTTAGATTCCCACAAGCCTTACGGTTACGTCAGTGTGTTTGTTATTAAAATTTAACTTGGAAAAGGGGTACTTATCACTAGTTTAGTAAAACGTTATGTTGCTGCAGAAGGTTCATAGGGTTACGTAACACAAGTACTTAAATTTCACAGTTACTTTAATTGTTTTTACCATATGTATATTCTCACAAGGGTTACAGTATTGTAGCACTTTAAATAAAGTTAATACACATTGTGGTTGTAGAGATAATTAAGTTTATGTTTTAGAAAATAGAACTGTTTCTCAGAAATCAGGCGCTGGGGAGCTCGGAGCTAAAAAGGTTAATACCGTCCAAGTCTTTCATAATTATTTCTGTCAAGAGCTACTACAAGACACTATTTCAAACTACTAGGACTAAAATAGGAACCAAGACTGTCCACTCCTGAACTATGACAAAATAGGTCAGGGAATAGCTCCAAAACACATACTGGCGGTATCCACGCCAGTAATGTGTGGGTTGATTTGACAGATTTGTTCCAATACTCTTTATTGGAATCCAAAACATATCTTTGATCTAAACTATGCAGCTTAGGGAGGTATTATTCTCTAAAACAGTATTTCCACCTGGTCTCTCTTGCTTACGTTTGCACTTTGTCCAGGATCACTCATTGAGTAATCAGACCAGAGCAGATGAAACTGCTGACTGAGATGGTTAGCCTTTCCAAGGTAGAGGGAGACGATAAACAATGATGAGAGGAGTGAGTGTGTCTGAAATTCATTAGGTATGGGATGCTCATTAAGGTCACACTGAGCCCTCTCACACACACACACACACACACACACACACACACACACACACACACACACACACACACACACACACACACACACACACACACACACACACACACACACACACACACACACACACACACACACACACACTTCAAGGAATATCTTAGTGCTGAAATCTCCAGATGAGCCTGGCGCTTGATTAAAGAATAAATCCAGACTGAATTAAGAAAAGCTTCTCTAAACTAACTGTTGAAAATTCATACAATATGCAGTCTAAATTGTGGTGCCACAAACAACATGCAGTCCCATTTGGCTTAACACCATACAGAGGAGGAAGACGAAAGCTTTATGTTGATTTACCTGCAGTGACTGTGAAAAAAATATCTATAGAGTCTGTTTTGATTGTGAGGAAGAATACAGTATATAGCCAAATATAACACTAAAGAAACAGTCTCTTATTTCCAACATCTTAATACTGATCGTCCTCAACAGTGTCAGTCAATTGTTAAAATTTCAGCCACAATGCTCATGGCCCTTGCCTGAGGTCCTCGGCTAATTGTTGTCATATGTTAAGTCCGTGGAAATGGTGTACGGGAAATGTGCAATGTCTATTATTAGTGATAATGACTATAAACCTGTTTTCTCCTTTAAGTGATAAACACCTGCACACACAGTAGAGGATAGAGGGAAGCACAAATGATCTTTAATGGTGACAGTGGCCACTTGCATGTTATTGGGACTGCAACAATATAAATAATGCAGACCAACAAGCTTCTCACTTTATTTCCATGTCGAGATTTCTCACGCTGTTATTGATCGGCGCTGCAAGAGGTCACACAAGAGGGAGGATAAAAAAGAAGTAAATCATTCTACTAGGATTTGGTAACATGAGCACTGACTGGTTGTGATGATGTTATACTGCTGTGCCTGCAGGGCAGGGCTAAGCACGTCTCTCCTAGAGAAAGAGGACATAATGATCAAGTGTAAACAGATACTGGACGACTTATAACACATCTCACAATGAATACAGAGTTTCAGCTTGTGATCAGCACTTTTCTTTTTACCACGAGTAGAGTAAAACTTTGGAAACTTAAGAACAGCCGACTTTAAACTTTAATCTCAGTCTTTGAAGTGGATGACAACAAGTCTGCTAATAAAACTAAATATCAAAGACAATTTTGTGTAATTTAGCTTAGGTCTTCAGAGACGTGTCACAAAGTAATGGACATCTTCTTTTAGAGCAGCCCCAGTAGTGGTTGAATGTAAACAACCATCTGCAGTGGAAACTCATTCATAGTCATGCCTTGTACCACAACAGGGCTGCAGTGTCAAGTTTCAATCAACGGAATCCAAACCAGCATCTTCCCTCGTGGTAACCAAACACATGCAAATACATGTCAGACACAAGCTGGAGACTCTTTCAATCTGAATCTGAGGAGGACGGAGAAGCTCGACAGAGTGAATCATTGGTTTGGGAAAATGCCACCAAACATGCCAGGGCTTTCTGCGCTTCATGCCACTCATGAATTATCTTAATGCCACCATCACTTCTTCAGATGTAAGTAGAAAATCATGGGCTCGTCAAATTTGAGTTTTGACAAATAAATGGAGCAGAAAAAAATAAAACTGAATCTGGCCTTTAGAGAAGTAATCTTTTTAAGTGGGTTGTTAGCATTTTACTAAAGATGGCTTTGATAATGTCAGTAACCCAGCTTTCTTTTTGTTTTTTGATGAGATAATAAAGCCTCCAGTTATTCATAATATACCATGGAGAGAAGAGCCCTAACATGCGACAGTGGCCGTTCTCTTTGATAAACAGCTTCCAGGACAAAAGCCAATTACTAAAGTCAAAGTTTACAAAGGTCTCCAACAAAGCTTCCTGCTGAATCTGAGCCACTGTATCCCTGAACAGAAGTCTTACGTTTTCTCTGTAAATCTAATATCTCGAGATATTATTTTAACAAATAAACTTAAAACAGAAAACAGGTATATTGTTGAAAAACAAGTCAAATTATAGGAAATATTTTGCTCTGTGCCGAAACTGTTTGGGTCTCAAGTGCAGTGCTGGAAGGCTGACATTAGTCAAAGGTGCCTCAAGTGACTGTGAGAAAGCTCCCGTTAGGTCAGACAAGGCGGTCCCTGCGCTTTAATATAAGAGCAAGAACACATTGTCCCTTAAAAAAACGCTGCTTGTTCTCTAGAGAGTTTTTAGTCAGATCTAAAAAACAATGGAAGGCTCGATAGCCTTTAATATTCATGACAAAATTTACTATCAGTAAACTAAAACCGCTTTGGATTGCATATATATATATATATAACTGTGATGACAAGTGCATTAGTGTTTTCTGTTGCAGGTTCATTGTGTGAAGGGGCGTGGTGCATACACATGACAAATGTGAGTTTAATGACTTTCAACTCAACCAAAGTGAGTACAGTCATAATGTACATTAAAAAAAATGACTCAGCTGTTTAACGCAGGCACTGATGGTACAGAAAATCTCTGTGCTGCTTCTCAGTATGCGGTGAATGGAGCACCAGCCTGCGATGGTTGATGATGCATACTGTGATTCTCATAATTAAAGAGCAGTGCTTGAGTGTTGAACAAAAATACACAATACTCTTGCACATGTGTTCATCCTGACTATCTAAAAAAGATGGCAAGAAATGCCAGCCAGTTTCATAAATTATAGGTGGTGACTTAAAACAAGAAGTGCATCAAAGTTTGCCTTGAGCTTGATCTGCTTATCCGGCTCCATGTTTTCTATCAATTCCAATCAGATCATCAGACGATAAAGCTGGTGAATGTCCTGGGGCATGCTATATGTTTCATAATGTATTTAGGTTTGTTAATGTTATTGTGACCCAGCTGGACGTTAGATAGATGTGTACTTTATTAATCCCCTAAGGTAAATATTTTAAAGAGGATATTCAAGAGGATATACAGTCACTGCATGATTTCACGGTGAGAAATGCACTGACTCATCACCACCATGAGGCATACGCCCAAAAAGACAACTAATTCAAACCAGCTAATTTTAAATTTGTTTCCAGTCAGTTACTTCATTTTTCTCCAGAAAAACACAACAGCTGACAAGCCTTTTAAAAGCTTTGACTCAGTTCTTGTTGTGTCTACCATGTTTTTCCCACATGGTCATTGCTAAAAATATTAACTCACAACTTAATATTCAAATAAGAGAACATCACAACTGCTCTTGGATAAATAAAGGCTTTTTTTTTTAACTGAGCCAGTACAGTGTCTCTGTGAAGAAGTAGGTTTAAACAACAGCAATCAGGCCAAACAGACAGCAAGTGACGACATAAAGACAAATGAGATGGACATAGTAGAAGGCCGAACACTGTCTGGCATGAGACGATGGGAAGCTATGAGAGATGACCGGAGCACAAGAGTCTGCACTTGTTACCCGTCAATGATGAAGGAAGTCGTACATGCAAATATGCGGCTATGACAGAACACTGCTTGGTTCATGGTCTGTAAACATGGAAAACAAACTAAACAAGCATTGAAGGACGTTACATGGAGCCGGTATTTGAGAATGTTCTAAAAACAGTTGAGCAAGATCATTTAGATTAACAGCATACAGCTTTAAACAACAACAAAAAAAGGTTTCAGCACAGATGCTTAGGTGCTAGTAATAATAATAATAATAATAATAACAATAATAATAATAATAATAATAATAATTTCAACTTATATAGCGCTTTTCTAGATATGCAAAGTCGCTTTACATTATGGACAAGAGACAATGACAAACGGAAGAGAACAGAAATGGGAAGACAGAGCAAACAAAAAGAACATTTTAGTTAACAAAAAAAAGAAAGGAAAGTAAACTGAAAAGGCTGCGTGGGGCATAGCGGAAGGTAGGTGCAGGTGCTAAAAAAGATGGATAAACTCTGACAAAACAATATCATCAACTTCACTCCTACTAGTTTGATGGGCATGTTCACTGACAGTGAGAACACAAACCCTGAGCAGCTGCAGATACAGCTGTGCCTAATGTGACACCTTATTTCAATTTCCAATTCAAACATGCTGTGGAAAAACGGAAAGACAAAAGAAAACTAAACCCCTGCATTAACAAGTTAAGAGGTTCTGAGAGGCAGTACTTCGGCACAGTGGTGCATTGGTCTCAATGCTAACTTCAGCATGCAAACATGCTCACAATGACAATGCTATCATGCGTGCAGCAGATTTACCAATCTCTCTGGTCACCATTGATATCTGTGCCAAATTTTATGGCAATACATGCAAAAGGTAATGATATATTTCAGTTCGACCAAAAGTAGTGGATGCATCGACCAGCATTGGCATTCCTAGAGCATGTTTAAAAATGTAGTTACTGTCACCCTGCTACAGCTGATGTGATTCAATTTAGACCCCATGATAACTCCATAAAATATTACAGCTGTTTAATTATTGTCCAGTTAATCTCAGAGAAAATGTGTCCAGTGCTCTTTTCAGTTGTTGTGTGTATCCTCTTCTCATCATTTATAGTGAAAACATGCCAGCTGAGAATACAAAACCAGAACTACTGTCTACTTACAGTGCAAGTAGACAGGCGTCTTTGGTTTTAAAACAAGGCTGAGACATGTGGAGGCACACTGGGCAGCTACTCTGAACTCTTGGCCACAGGAGGGGTAACACACACAGAGCTCACGGGTCCCAGTAAACAAACTGAGGCCCAATCTCCACCCTAAACCCTCAAGCCCTGAACCCTCAGGGACTCACTGACGTCAGCTGCTAACTGGTTGAGTGTGAGAGTCTGTGAGGGCTTGATGGTGTAAATATGAATGGGACAGCACTTTACTGCAACATCACGTGACTACATAAAACAATATTGTGTACAATTGTTGATTAATTCTATTATTTTTATTCATTGATTTGAACGTCCTACTAACGAGATGTGAAATCATTTTATATCATTTATTTTCACGTTTCCTGCAAAACTAAATGTTTGATGAATATACACAAATATATCATTTCTGCTTGCTTTCTTCCTATTCATGTGTTTTTATGTTCCATTTTTAATCCATAATGTTGTAAAGGTAATTTATTAGGCTACATGCCCACGTGCCTCCTTGTTTACGTCTCTATTCTTCCATTGGGAACTGCTGGTTTAACCTCTCGTTGCAATGCATTGTGGGTAATTCCCTTAGACAAAGTCAGCATCTGATGTCGACTTATAGAAAGGGTTCATAAAGGGCTGAAAATGTTTGCCATAGAGCCCTCTGGCACTCCACAATTTGACAATGGGACACCTCGAGACCCTCAAGGACTTCACGTGAGCGCGCCTCAAAGTCCGTAAGGGTGGAGATTGGGATTGGGCCTGAGTCATGCAAACAGCTGGGGCCTCCTCATCTCACCACTTCCAGAGTTCAATATCATGTTTCACAATTACAGGAATACTAGAAGTCTTGAGCGTCCCGATTAAATGTGAATAGAAATATATGGGTTTTTTTGGTAAGTGGCAACACTGAAATAATGTTGTTGAAATAATGCCATAGGATCTTTTATTTTTAACTTTTTTTAATAAAATAAATCCAAAAGGTGCCATGTCACCTTAGCTTATGTATCTGATCTAACAGCTACTGTGCAACAATAAATAAATAAGGAAGAAATAACTATTTGTTTTCAGTTATCTAGACTCAGACAGAGGAATTGTGCAGGAAGATGTAACACTTCAATATTCAGTTTAAGATTTCAATAAATCAAATCAACTGTAAAATGTTCCACCATAGAAGACAGATGCTTGGCTCCATGCCTGAGTTTTAAGAAAAAACAAAATGTGTTGCCAATTAAGAAGATGAGGTAAGTAATGGAGTACATTATTATGAGTGGGGTGCATCTCTACAGTGTTTGATTATGAAGGTTTTTGATGTTCAACATTTTTCCTGACTGGATGGACTCATGTGCAACAACATCTAAAGCAAGAAAAAAAAATAGTACCACTACCTGCCTGCAATAAATTCAAAGATTAAATAATAAAAGCAATTGAAATGTTGCATCTCTAAGTTGCATTTCCGTTAAAAAAACAAAAACAATAATGGTTAAATTAAGTAAAAATTGTAATCGGCACAAGTACAGACTTATACAAAGTGAAAAGCTCACAAACTTGATGTAGTCAACAACAGATGTTTACGATGTGAAACGTATACTCTTCTTTTATCCAGAATGATTTACAACAAGTGCAACAGTAGAAGAAACCAACACTCGTTATGTCTGTCATCACAAATAGCGGAGCATTGAACACACAGTTTTGTCACAAATATGAAACTGGTCGAGAGTGTGCGAGTGTACTGAACCACAGCGACAAGCCTAACAAGTTCCCCAGGTCCACAGATTGGGTGTTCGTCCTGTTTCAGGGAGACGGCTTGAATTCCTGAGCAAATCTCTACAGCAGTGATCGGTTTGAAAATGGAGCGCCAGCTTTGAAATGAAGGGAGATGGGGGTTACTCAGTACGCACCTCCCTGTAGGAGAAACTAATGCAAACCATCTGCTGTCATACCGACTTGCTATTCAGCATCTGGCAGAGAAGGAACCAGTGAGCGATGCTGCTGTCTGCTCTTCTAGACAGTTAGGCTGACAACCAGACTTTCTTCTGCTCTCTACATTACAGCTAATGTAATCTCTTTAACTGATGATACGCTCTTTGTTTGAAAAAATAATACAACAATAGGTGTTGTGATCACATCTTAGAAGCCGTTCTTGAAACCGCTCTATAATCCTGTCGAAGCTAAAAAAGTGTTTTAAGTTACCTCACAAGAAGAAAACAAATGTCCTGACTGCTCTTTCACTCTCCAACATACAATGTGATATCCCCACAAAAGCGACATTAAAGTACGAATGTTGCAGGAGTGTTTTATATCTCAGCTCAAGAGCAAAAGCTCTGTTATGCTGACTGCTAATTATGCAACCTTTGTCCTTTCGGTTGGTCTCCAGGCAACCAGACCTGCGGGTTCAATATGCCACTTTGGTTAGCAGAAGGCTAACAGGTTTGAGCCCTACCTGTTTTGAATAGACATTGCTTGTGTGTAAGTGAACAAAGCAACAGGTATGAAGCTGCAATGATGGAGACTGAGATACAAACAAATGTTTCTTTATATTCCTGAAGGCAAATTTTAGGCTCAAAACCAACCTGTGTGTCTTTAGTTAAAAGTGACATCATAAATAACAAAGAAGCAGCAATGTTGTCAAGGACACATTAATATGTGCTAAAAAGCTGCATTACAGCTGTATTAATATGTTCATCAGCCAAAGTGGGAAGACAGTAGCTTAAGGAATTGATGTCAAAACACAACAAGGCCACACAAACTCCTCCATAACTTAGCTCCAGGCACGTCAGCTCCAGGGATAGCATTCAGTAACCAGGAAAAACCTGTCTCCATGTAATGTACACGCACAAGCACACACACTGACACAACAACAATGCTGCACACATGCAATACACGCTCCATCTGATACACTCCCCAGCTGCCTCTCCTTCTAAGACTAACCAGTTTTAAAGGAAATGCTGCACCTAATGACAAATGTTTTTATGTGACATTGCAGCCTCTCTAAGTCTCTGGGTGTCACTCACATAAGTTTAATTCTACAGCTGTGGGTCAGTGCTGTCTGATTAGTTTGACTGTAGCCCATAAAAGGTCTATGACAATCAGAGACTGTCAGAATGAAGACAGAGGAGAAGAGAGTCAAGGACCGTCAGGTGAATTTTACTGATTGTGGATTGATGATCAAAATGGGAATAAAATGAAAACAATGTACCACAAATAGTTTGTGGTACAAATAACATCTAGATAGCTTTTCTCAACTAAAATAAATTCAATAAAAGTATATGTCAAGTAAAATAACAGAAACTAGAATTGGTTATCGTTTTTTATTTAGTTAATAATGTGAAGAGATAACCATGACAGAACCGACATTATTTGTGGGACTTAAATTGATTTTATATCAATTACAAGTCTGTTTCTTTATTGCAACTGGGCCATAAAAGAACTATCAGTAACACTGTATACAAATAAAAATATTTATATAAATTGCAAATGTCCCCGCTGTGGGACTAACTAAAAGATGATCTGATCCTAAAACAGGAGCCAGAGTAAATATTACTCACCATCCTCTGCCTTCAAAACAACACTCGCAGTCTTCTCTGTCGTATTCTCCGCGATCCAGTAACGTTAGTTGTACAAACCTCAGTGAAGTTCACAGTTTTAAAAAAAACTCTCTAATTGTTAAATCTAAAGCCAGAGGACAAAACCCAAGTTAAAAGAAGATATCCCCGGTAAACTCCAGACAGCATGGATGCTTTGATCCTCAGCGGTGTCCTCCGTCCATTGTGCAAACAGATCCGAGTCCTCCGCTGACAGCAGCGGCGCAGTGCTCGAACACACGGCCAGACGGTCATTTACAGAGGGAGCTGTGCCCTCAAAGCTCGGCTCTGAAAACACAACACAGGAAACGGAGCGAGAAGGTCCAATCAGACAACGCTGCACGCGGAACAAGCATCAATATTCATTAGGCGCTGGGAGAGAAACAACTGGGCATGCGCGGCTGCAGAACTTCCCAACAATGGACTCAAGTGCAATCCAACCTGAACTCTGTCAGCTCAGTCTGTCACAATTTGATAAAAGGATTATGTTATCTTTTTTGTTATCCTCTTTTACAGTTTTTACTCTTTCACAAGCCTTTCCCTTTTGGTTGTACCATCCATTAGAACTTTATATCAATATTAATTTAAATATGCTTGTGCATATGACTTTCTTGTGTGCTTTAAAATGTAACTGGTGTTAGAAATTAAGCCCTTTTGGCTTCTGTTAGGTTAAGCAGGAACCAAAGGGAGAGATGGTACTGATAATTCCATTCAATATGCAGTATTGATGCTTGTTTGTGGAGCCGCCACATGATTTAATCATTTTAATGTCATACACAGATGACATTTTCAAGTGACTCTGTGTCTCTGTCTCATCGATATCCAGTTCATGTCCTTTGACTGTCCTTTCCTATCTGACTTAAATGTATCTTTTAATAAATTAGTTTTTTCGCCCACAAATTGTGTACAGTTCAGTAGCACCCCTCCTGAGACAAATGCAACTCAAAGGAAAGCTCTTTTGAAGTGCACGGGTGGCACTAGAATACACTTCTCACAACCAGTCTCCAGCCAGACTAAGGCTCGCCTTGAAATGACGTTGGGTGGTGAGGCCACTCTCTGGGTGTAACCTGTCTAACAGGCTGCCTCTGTAGGCAGTAGACACATAGTGAGTGTGTGTGTGTGTGTGTGTGTGTGTGTGTGTGTGTGTGTGTGTGTGTGTGTGTGTGTGTGTGTGTGTGTGTGTGTGTGTGTATGTATGTGTGTGCATGTGTGTGTGTTTCCTGAAGTCCGATCTAAGTCTTATTCTAAATTTACTTTTTAAATTGTACTTTTACATCCAAGATAAATATTAAAAACAATGTGAATTGCTCAACAGAATATAATTAAAAGTAATAGACAGGAACCAATGGAAAGTCATGGAGCTTTACAAAAGTTGTTCTTGCAATATTTTGTCACCACCCAGTGGCCATTGTAGGACAAGGCTGAAAATTGTTTGCCAGAAGATTGTTTTTGTTTTTTAAACATTTTACTGGGGGTTCAGCTTTGTCAGGTAAATTAAGTGAGAAAGCTAACTGACTTAAATCTTAAAACTCTAAAACATAGACTTTCACAAAGATAAAAAATGACTACGTCCTGCAACTTCAACTTCTAAGACTAGCATTTCCTTACTACAATATCAATGTTCAAAGTTAAACACTTTAAAAAGATAAAAACATCCACAAAGATCAAAGATTACTACCACACTTCTCAGTAGCATTTTGGTGTATTTGGACAGCCTGACATACTTTTTTTTTCATTCCAAGATAGCTGTTGATTAGTTGAATCAAATCTGATTAAACTGTCCAGCTTTCTAAACCAATACTAACATTGTTATTATTACTCAAATTTCAACTTCATGACCCAACGAAAATGAAGCGAATTGCGGTACAGATGGACATGGCTATGTGTAGCTAAAAAATAGCCTTGCGAAAGTTTTAACTGTATGGCAATAATGAACGTCACAGCCCTTGATTGGCTAGCTAACGTTAGCTAACTATCAAGATTATCTGACATTAGGATCTCTATAGAAAGGACCGGCCCTGTCTGCAGAGGTCTAGTCCGGCCTATGCTATTTCACACCTCAGGTATGGTTCGGCCTAAAACAGTTTAATCCCCTGGGTAAACTGGAGGCCTGGAGGGGTATAGTATGGCCCTGGGATACCTTACACCCCCGGGTGTAGACAGTTTATCCCCGGGGGATTTACTCAGGTTTAATCTGGGCGAGGGTTAATTTGGCCCGTTACACCTGGACACATTTTTAATGTTAATGTTTACAACTGTTAAATTGTCCAAGTAACCAATTTCTCAGACTGTGGAGCGAGAAGTATCAGAAGAGTAGCTAGCACCCTTTCAAATAACATAATACATATAACCCCGCCGGGTACACTCAAATTCATAAGTGTTTATAATTTTGATACTGCATTTTCTAAGCAGAACAGTCCCTCTACAACACTCCTACCTGACCACAATCATAATAATAGCCAGCATGAGGGATTTACACTATCATCAGCATAAGCTACGTAATTGTAATTGAAAACATAAAGTACTATCTCGCTAAATAGCCAGCTCGCTGAGTCACCAAATTGCGTAATGAAAAGATGGTTTAATTGCAATCCCACAGAAAAGAGAAAGGAGTGTGCTTGTAACGTGTCACTGACCATTAGCCTAGACAAGACAGGGCGTATCCCCTAACCCAGCCCATATTGATTCTGTTCTCATGTTTTAGATGTTCCCCATCTGTTCACCAAGCCCATCCTCTGCCTGCACGCCTATCCCTGCTTGCACACCTGCTCCTAATTACCTAATCAAACCAACCACTTTCTTCTCTACCAGATCACCCGCGTGGGTGTGTTTCCTCGTAGTGTTACTAAACACAACATGAAATGGGAAATATTACATGCATGGTAGTTAGGTTCCTGTGATTTATGAAAGATGAGTTCCTTGCAAGTTAAATAAGAGGTTGCACTGTTATCTGATCTACTGTTTTATCCTACTAGTTATATGATTGAAATGTACGAAGCAGGTATGCTTAAAACTTTAATGCAAATGTTTAAAATATTTTTCAATGATCAAGAACACCTTGCAGAATATATTTGCAGACCAAAAGCTCCCGGATATAACCAATAGCGCCACCCTGTGTATATCATCTTCTGAAGTAATGTATGTCTGGTGGACGTTTAACCTAAAACATCCTGTTTCTAATAATGAGCTGATATTTTTGACCTGTCGGCATAAAGTGAACACCAAGTGTGTCTCTAGCAGTTAGAGACACTAATGCCATTCAAAAGAAGAGGATAGATTGATAGAAAGATAAATAATTCAACTTTGTTTCATGCACACTTTATTTGTGTGTGGCTCTGTTGTAATTGTTGCTTTATTAGAGCCAGTTAGTGCACACCACCTCCACCTGTATTACTGTGGATTGTATTTGATTCATATGGATTGTATTTGAATTTTGTTTTAATATCACCGGTAAAATTAAAGGCACAATTAAGCGATATGAATGCGAATTTGACGTTACAGCAATAGTTTGTATATTTGTGGAATAATGTTTAA
Source organism: Clinocottus analis (assembly GCF_023055335.1). Taxonomy (NCBI): domain Eukaryota; kingdom Metazoa; phylum Chordata; class Actinopteri; order Perciformes; family Cottidae; genus Clinocottus; species Clinocottus analis. The sequence continues at coordinate 12,591,476 of NW_027175820.1, read as the reverse complement.
GCAAAATAAATAAATAAATAAATGAATAATAACCATGACCCGTAAAGTGTCAACGTCTCTTGGGAGTTGTAGTCCATGGGTGGTGTTCTTGAACAATGCGAACAAAATAATCGGCATTTTATGGTTACATCAAATGACAAGGATATCGATATTTATTACAATGTGCAGTCGTACAAAGTAATTTGTTTTCGGGTATCTACAGAGTATCCCCAGTGTCCTGTTCTTCTGTACAGAAAGTTTGATGACAGGCTTGGGACACGTACAGCTCAGCAGCGGAGCCCGGAAGTAGGGCTGCACCTCGGCTTCTCATGAACATGGCCGATAAGTCCTTCACGGCAACAGGGACTGCGTTTGGCTGAATTAGTGAGACATTCAGGAAGTTACTGAAGGTAAACAACACCACAACAGGTGTAAAGAAAACGTGGACACACACCGGGTGCCTCTCAATGATTTTTTTTCAGAGTTTTTATCTCGTTTCTAAACTTCACACAGTACTTCCTGCTCGCCAGCTAACCGAGCTAACGGACGACTCTCCGGTAACTTCTGTCAACTGTTCAACCCGCTTGCGTGACCTGCTACCGAACCGCTCATCGTAATGGAGGACAGCCGTCGCTGGCCCAGGCTGTCCCGATGAATATTTCACACACACACGAGTCGGATTTACTCAGCTAAGGACCGTAACTTTACTGAAGGCGCCCGTTTGGCTTGTTTTTTTTTTTTCCGCCAGTTTTGGGAACCTCGCCGAGAGAGCGGACATAAACAATGTTTTCTGTCAAACCCATGAAAGCAACTTTCAAGTGTTATCTTCCTCCTCTACAGGTATGTGTGTGCGCTTGTTTGTGACTAATCGCATGGTTTATTTTTCATGGTGAATGACCACGGTGTGTCAAATACTTTAAATTAATTTAGGACGACGTTGTCGCGAAAGGAACGTTTAATCCATTTAGCTTTATGCTGCGTTAAAACACCCCACAAGGTTTAATACTTGAGTTTTTAAACGGTGCACAAGTATTTTGTTGTGCCACTTGTTAGTACCGTTTTTTAAAAGGAGATTAAGTACCCAACTACCCTTTGACGTTCAATGTGTGGTTATTAACTACGTGCTAGCCTCCAAGTGTATTCTGCGATTGTTTGCTTACTTAGTGCAACAGCCCAAACTAAATAGGTGTTTGTACTGAGAAGGTCAAGACTAGGGGTTGGAAGTGTTTTGCATGTAGATTATACTTTACTTTTGCCATTATGTAAAAAAAGAAAGAAAAAAAGGCATCAAATAATGTATTCTAGCATAAAATGATTGTCATATTGTCTTTAGCATGCTCTGGTCTTGGTACTATCGTTAACAATTACAAATATGTAGTATAATTACCTATATTTGTGTCCATATAAATGTTACCAATCTAGGATGCACTTTGCAGTGATGGCACAGTTATAAGAGAATATCAGTGATACACATGACAAAGATTCAGTTAAATGAATTACTTTTTATACTCTGAGGGGATGCATTTCATGTATGTTAAGTTTCAGCCCTTCTCTTATTGAATAAAATATGCTTTGGTTATTTGATATTTATTTTTACATGTATGATGCAGTCCTTATATTTGCGTAGGTTTTGTTTTGGCTGTGTACTCCAACTCAATGGATTTTAATTGGATTGTTTGCAAACTTTGAGTTTGATTACATCCACACAGCCACAGCTGACTCGCTGGATAGAAACTGCAGCCCTTTTTTTATAAACCCAAGTGAAGAAAATGCTATTATTACTGTACTTCCACCACAAACACATTGAGTTAAAAATCAACACTTAAGCGTCATGAGCAGCATTTGGGGTTACAGTATTATTAGCATTAGTTGACTGCTGTGTGTCTTTAGTTTCAATCTAGTTCTCTAAACGGCCTTCCCCAGGCTTATCATTGCTTACGGCATGTTGCACCTGTTTATGCAACATTAATTCGACAAAACCGAGTGATAGCTGTCAAGATTCTGCAATTCCCATAACAAGTCTCTATTTCTACAGAAGCATTTTATATTGTTTACTTAGTTTTCAAGCAAGGTCACACACGGTGAGTGGTAATCTTCAAGCCCCTCCTCCTTGTAATGGCATATTATTGTCATTATTCATCAACCATCGAAAAAACCTAATGTTTAACTAACTTGTGACTTGTTCATTTTCTCTAGACTGATTCGAAGAAAACTATTGAACCACCTATTAAAAAGTTGGAACCGAAGTTACTTCAAGGTAAGTTTATTTTCTGCAAGATCCTAAAACCTTTTGGCACCACAAAAAACAGCCTGTCAGCATAACTCCTATGGCTACAACTCAGTTTTGCCCTTTGCAGCCCAGTTCCTCTCTGTTCCTGTGCCGTTTCATCCTCTTAATTGTGGAAAGTTAACATTTTTATTGGAAACAACTATTTTAAAACTATCATAAAATTGTTTTTTAAATATAGAGTACTTCACTTTACATCAAGACTGAGCACCGAATTATTGTGTGTATATATAATTAGTTACCCCAACTGGAGCGGCAGGAAAATCTTCATTTCAAAGGTTTATTCTGGTTAGGTCTGAGCAGTTGATTTGGGAGCCTCATGGGAGTGGCTCGACACCCCAGGCATATTTGTCACATTGCGGAGTAAATACACAGTGATGTCTTCCATGTCAGTTTTACATTTTTTTAACGTTTCCCAAGAGCCACATACAACAAAATCTTCATCCGCATAGCCGGATCCATTTTAAAAGATGACACCCACCCTTTGCACAGGGAGTTTCAGCTTCTCCCCTCCAGACGGAGGTATGTTGTACCACGGTGCAGAACAAAGCGCTATAAAACCAGCTTTGTTCCAGCAGCCATGACACAGGTGAACAAATTATATTTGTAACAGCACTGATCTGGAGCTCTGAGTACTTTTATCATGTTTGTCTGGTTGTCTGTATGTCAAGATGAATATCTTGTTGTTCTTCTTCTGTTTTTCGACTGTTTGTATTCCTGCAAACCAAGTCTAGCCTCGGGTACCAATAAAGTAACCAAACCAAACCAAATCGATTGCAAACCTGCTGTACTTTATTTAACTTATGTTAAGTACGACAAGACTTTTTATTGAGTACTAAATGCCTGGTAAAACAGATTTTATATTCGCACGCAGCGTTTACCACTTAGGGGTTGTCGATCCTGTGTCATCTTGATTTTGAAGTAGGACATATGAACAGGTTTCATGGTGAGTCTGCATGTGTTGGACTTCTTGTGCATTTATTACTTGGTGCTTTTAGGCAGTCCTTTGATCTGTATCAGTCTTATTCTCATCTTTTGAAAATCCCTGGGACAACATTCAGCAGCATTATGGATTTGTTGTCATATTAAGAGAACATTTCCCCTGCTCAACAAAGTTAAGTAGCTTCAGCTTTTTAAAATCATTCAACTCTTTGGTTTTGCAACAGAGCCCTTCACAAACATGGTGCTCTTACAGAAAAACATTGGTGATGAGATAAGTGACCTCAGCCTCCTCTTTGGTTTTATATCTATTTATGTCAAGAGTATTCATTGGATACCACAGGGATGTAAGTTATTTATAAATGATTATTTATTGAGAAATGATTATATGTTTATAACATCATAAATAGCAAATTACTGGTATGTTCAGAAAGTCAAAGCTAAGCCAGTTAACCCTATTTACTTACTTACTTATCTTTATTTTATGTATTCTTCCTTGAACCGTGTTGTGGTAGACTGTAAGTTTTACCTTTGCATCTTTTTTTATCTCATTTGTTTGTCCCCAGGGGAGATAGTAGTTAATGAGGTGAACTTTGTGAGGAAATGCATCAGTGTGGAAAGCAGCCAGGATGACCTTTGGGGGAAGTTGATCTGCACCAACTTTAAGGTCTCCTTCATCCCTTCAGAAGCCCATTCTAAACAGGTATTTGTGTTGACTGATTTTTTTTAATCACTCAAATGTGTTTTGAATATGTAGTCATTCTTAGAAGTATTAAAAAGACATACGGTTGTTGGTTTCAGTCCAAACCACATTTTTTTAATGTCCTCGTATACAGTGCTTAAAATTGTCAGCTCCTGAACACCTTAAATACTTAAACTTCTACAGCCTTAATTGTATGTTCAGTGCAGCTGGTGAGGAGGAAGGAAAACTTGTGTCCGTGTACTTCCTCTACTACATTGTCAATGATAACGTACAAGAAGTGAGAGAACAGACGTCATTTCCAGCTACGAGGCAGATTGTTGCCATAATACAAAAATGGATCTTGATCGTTACTATTATATCATATTATTATTTTGGTTAGTTTTGGGTGTAATGTCTCCAGGATATCACTCGTACTATTTGTTGTTGTTTGCCTTAACTACAGAAGTCCCATTTGTCCCACCTCCTGCTTGGAGAACACGACATCCCCCTCACCTGTCTGGAGCAAGTAGTGACAGGTACATCTGATGGAACATAACATTTGTGGCAAACTTCACTTTTTTTAGTTTGTCTTTAGCATCTTTGCTATTGTCATGTCATTGTCAGGCACACACCTACGGACTTCCACAGGTGGAATTTGTATTACCAGGGCCCACATTTTCAGTATCCAGATAACCCTAAACTATTTTTTTTTTTTAAGGTATTAAAGAAACAAAAGCTAATGTTTGCATTTTTTAAGTGTATTCAGTAGATGATTAATCTCTTACTCAATCGACTGTTTCAGAATAAACGGTTAGCATCCTAAAGTTGTCATTTTACAAGAGTGAACTAAAATCCAAATTCAATGTAGATGGACCCATCATTTGTCTTTAACAGCTTGGTTGCCTGGTTTTGTTTTTGTCAGTCTCTTTACTGGTCTGAAATCTGATAACAAGTGATGTCACAGTGAAGGCAGTTTTTAGTGGCAGTGCAGCCTGCCTGGGATTAGACTTGTTGACATATCTCATTGCTGTGGATTGCTGACTCTGCAGGGGCAACTGCCCAGAGCAATGTTTGTAGTGTTACAGTGATGAAGCACGAGGCTTTGTTCTACCGTGTTATTTTCATCATCATGGGATTTGCACAAGTATAGGAGTATAGCGATGAGATCAGGCCCTTGTAATAGTTAATGCCAATCAAATCAGTATGTTTGATTCTACTGAGAAGTAATATGCTTTCACATAATTTGGGTTGTAGGTTCCCAAATGCTATTTAGCTTTGTATTCATACTAATAAATCATACCAATACATCATAATACACAATGATACATAATAATTTCCCTAAATCCCCATTTGCACCTGAAATTAAAATGTGATCCGTAATGGCATATGTTTAGGTCAAGGTCATTGATACTGTTCTGCACAAGTGCAGGACTTTTCCTCTATTTAATGTGTAATGCATTGTTGAATAAATTGAACATTCAATATTTGGTCCATAAGCCATTCATTTGTTTTTTAATTTGCTATACAATATTCATATAATTGGTTGCCAAGTTCTTGTTGCTGGTGGTCTATAAATTGCCACAACTCAAACACATTGTCGTAGTCTTAAAATTTAGCCTCGTCTTAAACTTAAGACAACTATTCAGCCTTGGCAGAGACATCTGTTAAGTGTTTTGGAATTGACATTGTTCAACAGAGGGTGCTTTAAAATGAAATATTGCATTGACATCTGCAATGTAGGAAGTTGAGTCATATTCTGTGTTTATTCCTCCCAGTAAATGATACAAAGGGGAAGAAGAAAGTATTGGGGTCAAACCAGAAGTTGAAGTTCAACCCGACAGAGCTCATCCTCTATTGCAAAGACTTGCGCATCATAAGATTCTGCTTTCATGAAGCTGGGCCTGAGGGGGCCAAAAAGGTGAGTGATGCAACTTTTGTTTCTTTTTCAAAATTCTTTTAAAAATATTAGATTAATACCTGTCAGACTCTCCTTAACTTGATGTTCATCTGACTTAATGGAAAAAAAGTTATTTTAAAATGTAAAAACTTTCAAAATGTTCGAGCCCATCTATCCAAACTCTGGGAATTTGGGATGAAATGGTTGTACGCAACACAAATGGCACCTGTTTTCAACATGATTGGCTTATTTTTGGGTAATTAAAATCTTGCCTTCACAGTAATTTGAAAGCGTCACGTGAAGTTTCAACACCTAGTGGCTCTCACTCTTAAAGCTGCAAAATGCATTTTAGAAATATGATTTGTTTTATTTGTAATTTGTAAAGTTAACACCAGCAGCCCAACAGCAATCCATAAATCAATTGCTCTGGCAAAAAACACCAACCGGTATCTTTGGTCTGGAAGATAGCCATGCTCGTTCTTTAGGTTCATTATGATCTGTTCATGGTTATAATTTGAGGGGAGTGGTTTGAGGGTGGCCTCAGTTTTGCCGTCTTGGTGACTTTCTTGCTGGATTTAGCGATTTTTGCAGCTAGTGCAGCTAGATACCTTCAACATCTAGATTATTACTGGTTTCTCCAATGCTGCTGAGTCCATCTTTAATGTCTCTATTGCTCAGTATTCATTCTCCTTTTGTCAGTTCTCCTTTACTTCACTTTTACTTGTTGGTGGTCAAACGCTTCCTTTCCTGACTGCGTGAGCTCACTTCATACTCGCACTCTGTCAGTGCAATGACCACTTCCTCAGCAACCAGGATATTTCTATCATACAAACTTTGCCATTATCTCCCCTTCTATCTGGATATAAACTAACTTCTCTTGTGTGGCCATTAGCCAAACGATGAATAAGTGACGAAGAGAACAATGCTCAGTCAAGGCACTGAGACTGATCCTTATTATAGGAACAACTTGCAGCGTGACTCTGACTCATCTCCTGCACAGAGAGATTACATGGACAGATGTTTCATTCTTCAGACTAGAGCTCAATATAAAGACCTTTTAAGTAAGTGTCATTTTTCATAGTAGCAATTGATATAAGATTATACGTAAATGTGTCAGTTATGTCGTGAGTTAAGAAATTCAGGCTTTGAGTGAATTTGCCAAAACTTTCAAGCCCTTTGTTTAAAAAAATAAAACGTAAACCACAAAGTTGGCATCTTGGACAGAACCTTTTAACACGTGATCGCTTGATAGGTGTACTAAACAAACTCAAAACACAGCCAACAGTAACAAAATAAACATTCAGCAGACTCGTGCTATGTAAACACGGATGCTTTGTTCAAAACATTGTAGTATCTGGAGTTGTTGAAGTCCAGGAGATAAATGTGTATTTCTGAATTATGTGCACAAATGTTTTTCAAGAGCTCTGGGCTCCCTGCAGCCTCACTACCTACAATAATTAGGCAGCTGTATATCTCAAGTTCACAGCGTGCCAATGAAATGGATGTGAATGTACAGAGCTACATGTCTGAACTCCTCTCGTCATCTGGGAGCAATTTTTGTGTAGGTTTTGGAGGTCTTGAAGCTCCACACCATACACACAGCACCTTTAGCTAACAAGAGCATTATAGTATGGCAGTGCATTGAAAAGTCTTATGAACAGCTTTACATGTCTCTTTGCAAGTTATTTTAAAATTAACTGTTCAACCTAATTTTTGTACTCTGCTCCTACAACAAAATCTGGAAGGGTGGTTATGTTTCGAGCACTCAAAACCTAAATGAGTCTGCCTTGCCTCACTGTGAGTTTATTTATGGACACCATGTATGTAATTACAGTTTGAACCTACAACAGAGCGCTAGTCTTTTTTCTTTTTTTCCCTTTATGACATATTGAATTAACCCAACCTATAATAGCTTATTTGGCCATTGGAAATTACAGAGTTGGGAGTAGCCTCGTCTACACATACACTTGGATGAACACACACTTTTTCAGTGCGCTCTCGTGTTATTCACAGCTTTACTACTGAATGGATGGCTTTGTGTGACTCTTGTTAAGCCACAGGGAGAGTCAGTGCTATGAACCCAGAGCAGTTGGCTGTCAGTTATTTGCTTTCCCAGGTTTTACTTGTTCTTGTGTTTGTGTGTTTTAAAGAATATTGCCTCATTTACCTCAGTGTACCTGAGTTTTGAAACTAAATGGTTTTGATGAGACTTAATCTGCCATGATAGTGCTTTAATTGATTTCCTCCTTTCAGCTGTACTTGTATTGTGCACCACGTGTCCAATCAGAACACTTTTCTTTTTATTTTAGGTTTGCCTGGCTATTGCCCACTATTCCCATCCAGCTGATCTTCCACTGCTGTTTGGTTTTGAGTATCAAGGGCGGCGTTACCATGAATCTAAAGGTACGTATTTTGCATGCCATATTTCTTTTATTGCTTTTAGAAGGCATACAATGCTTTTTAAAGTGTGATCCTGATTCATGTATTTTTGATTATCTTATTAAATGTATCTGATAATGCACCAGAAATGTCTCAAAGTGTATCTGTATTTCCAGGAGAGCGAGTCAATGGTGCCACCCCTCGAGGAGGATTACGGACTCCTATTTTTGACCGTCCATCAGATTGGGATCGGGAGATCAAGAGAACGGGGGCAATGGAGTGGAGAGTGTGCTCCATCAATGAGGGCTATGCCATCTCACCAAGGTTTTCAACCAACGCTCTTTATTTATTCTGGGTGTTCGAAGCAGATTGAGTCTGTCGCTCCTTCAGTTAGTCTTAGTTGTTACAGTCACTCATTATTCGCCCTTTACTCATACCTGGTAAGTTTTGGCAAGATGGTATATTTACACTGGAAGCTTTTTTCCTTGCTTCATGAGTGACGTGAAAACACTCAGGAGAACGTCTCAGCGTAAAATGCAAGTCTCTTTTGGACAATAGGTTCTATTCATCTGAGTTCAGTGGTGACATCATGGTGGGTTTCAAAGTAAGGATTGTACAGTGTTTTATGTGGAATATGAGAAAAGCCTCAAAAGTGCATAATAGTACCCTGCACCAAACTCACATGGGGCTAAAACAATACTTGCAGTACACTCTGATTCAGTTTTCCCTCGGTCACAAAAATGTCACTGCTAAAGATACTATATTATATCTGTGGGCATGAAGCAACATACTTCTCTCATTCAAATTAAAAAGATGGGCATGTGTAAGTTATACAATATATAGCCTAAATGTGTTTTTTCTTCCTTCGTACGTCTTTGTCTTTCAAACTTTGAAAATGTAGCTTTAAAATTGGGAGATATATTTTCCTAGCGTCTTGTAATTGATTCCTATGTAACAGCAGTCTTTTTCTCAAAATTCAATTTTTAGTCTTCCAGAGCACATTGTGGTCCCAGTTTCACTGGCAGATCAGGATCTAAAGAAGCACTCCATATACTTCATGAATCAGCGCATCCCTGTAAGTCCTTCACTTAAGCCTTGTTCATGCTTCTGCATCAGGTCGACGGCGTACCTACGCCGTAGGTACCGCGTCGACGCACACCCCTATGCCGTAGCCTGACGTGCACCTCCTCAAAATCCTAACTACGCGTCGCATCGACGCAGACCGCAAGCGCTGTGATTGGTCCGCTCAGAACGTAATTTCCGGCAGTTGCTTTTTTTTTTTTTAGTGGTCGTACAGATCACCTCTGCAAATGTCTTCTCTGTCGCCTGTGCTTCAACATTTGCAATATAAGCATTTGCTCTTTAATTTTGATGAGCTCCGACTCTAAAACCCCTGAAACCACACAGCCACACACACCTGGCGGCATGGCCGTGAATTGCAGAGCGACACGGTCCCTCGACGCAGAACTTTGAATGCTCAACGACTACGCCGTCGACGTGACGCAGAAGCATGAACTAGGCTTCAGAAATACTACATTTATCCCTGTCGGGTGGGGGTGGGGTATATATATATATATATATATATATATATATATATATATATATATATATATATATATATATATATATATATATATTTACTCACTCACTCACTCACTCACTCACTCACTATTGGACTACAAGTGGAGTAATTTGTAATCTTTGATGGATCAGAGCATCCATTTTATTTGCCTGCTCATTTATTTCCATTCTTCCTTGTAGCTCTGGTGCTGGAATCACCCAAATGGAAGTGCTCTTGTCCGCATGGCCGGCATAGGTGATCCATTGCAGCAGAAGAGGATTGATCAGAAGTACACAAAACTCCTTTACTTCATTAAGACTAAAACATTTATTAAATGTGTTTTACTACTCTCTCTATTACACGGGAAGGCAATAGCAGCCAACAGATGTTCAACTGCAGCAGTGGAATAAGAAAATGTTTGATTTGTCTTAATTTAATATAAATCTAAAAATGTATTTTTTGTACAGTTTTGATAATAAAGCTTATTATGTCACTGTTCCGAATATACAGCTGTTTTAAGTCCTCACTCATTGATTTCTGTCTTTTGTTGTTGCAGGGTCTTCTCTGCCATCACAAAAAGCCACCCACAGCGCAGTGAAGTCATCAAGTCAGATCTCGACAAGTTTCTGCCTAACATCCAGGACATACAGAGTGCCTTCATTAAAGTCCGGCAGATCTGTGTCATAGGTGAGCCTCATTTCCATGTTCAACAGTAACTGTAGATAACCACAGCAAGTATCCACATACCTTTTGTGTGAGATTCATCTGAATGCACATTTCTTTCAAGTGTAAATAAAAAGGCATTCTCCACATCTGTGTATGTAGAGTTGTAGGAAGTATTTGACTGTATGACTGTGCAGATCCTTTTGAGGAGTCGGAGGAGAGGTGGCTCTCGTCTATTGAAAACACACGATGGCTGGAGTACGTCAGGTATGTAAACAACCCAACACGGCATGATAGCGCTTTATAAAGTTTAAAAGAGACCAAATTTAAAGAAGACGACATCCGTGTTACCTCATAGTTCCCTCTGGAGCATAACTTACCTTCATAAATACATTATTGTTGTTATTTTTTAACTATTTTGTCAAGACATTGTTTTACTTTTGTACATTGTAAAAGTGATGAGTGGTAAGCTGGTTTCTTAAAAAAAAAGTACTGCATGTTTTTCAAAATCATTCACGTTTGTGACTCAAGGGCTTTCCTGAAACACTCAGCTGAGATGGTGTACGTCCTGGATGGAAAGAACACTTCTGTCATTCTTCAAGGTAAAAGTCGTCTATCAATCATTAGTCCCCCCATATTATTTTGAGGTCAAGCCTGGGAGTCACATAGCAGCAACTCCCAAGTTAGATTTGATCAAGTTGTCGTTTCAGATGCATGTGAAAATGCTAATGCCAGTTGTGAACTGACATATTTAAGGTCGTCCACTTTTGATGAGATCACCCAAGACACACGTTCTCTCTGAACAGCGCTGAAGTGATGTTGAAAGTGCTTTCCTTGCAAACCGCTTGTTTTAAGCTGTTGGTTTCTCTTTTGTCTACCTTTGCAGAAGAGGAAGACAGAGACCTGAACTGTGTGGTGTCCTGCTTGGTGCAGCTCATGTTGGACCCTCATTATCGCAGCCTTATTGGCTTTCAGAGTTTGGTGCAGAAGGAATGGGTGATGGCTGGCCATCGCTTCTTGGACAGGTGCAACCACTTAAAGAAGAATGACAAAGATGAGGTATTTGTTTCACCGTAAATAACCCACTCCCAGAACTAATAGAAATGCCAAAACACTTATGTTTCTCGTTTGTTTTTCTCCGTTCTCTCGGCTAAGTCCCCTCTGTTCATGCTGTTCCTGGACTGCGTGTGGCAGATGATGAACCAGTACCCAGCAGCCTTTGAGTTCACAGAGGCCTATCTGACAGTACTGAGTGATAGCATGTGGATCCCACTCTTCAGTACTTTCCTCTTCAATTCCCCCAATCAGCGTGCTCATCACTTGATGGTGAGAGAGACGCACACATATGATTGTGTATCAGATTGTGTGAACCAGATAATTGACAGGAAAGAGAACAACGTAATGCCCACAGATAAGAACACATTTCGCTTATGGTTAGGAAACAATTAGCACAATTAAATGTTTTGTTTTGTTTGTTTACCTACTCGGATTCCCAGCTCAAGTCTGTACAAAGCAAATTCCCCAATACGGGACTAACAAAGGAATATCTTATCTTATCTCTTATCCTACAAAAAAACTTTACACTATGAAGAATGTCCAGAGTATAAATAACCTTGTCTTTACTCTACAGGACTTTGCCAAGAATAAAGCAATCCCTCAAGGAGAAGACCAGGTTGTGTATTTCCCTCCGGTTTGGGACTGGTCACAGCAGTTCTCTGCTAAAGACCAAACGCTCTTCAACAACCCCACGTATGTAGGCAAAGCAGCGGCCTGCGTTCAGAATGGGGAAGTGAAAACCTTCAGACGCTCAAAGGTACATCACACACTTTACAAGTTAATTGTAGTAGAAGTAGCCTTTTTTATCTGTATGTTCTCTTCTTTTACTACATAACAAAGATTTGATTTTCATTGTTGACTTTCCACCTTAGTTTAATGTTGAATTAAAGGCGTACAATCTTTACTAGTCTTTCCTTTTTATGGTAATGTAGACGTTTTTTAGTGTGCAAGGACTTGTTATATGTCGACACACAAAGTTTTGTAATCTTGTTTTCCATTTTGGTATTGGCATTTTCAGAGTTGAACAGCAATTGTGTTTTTATTTTCTTTTGCTGGGTAGGAATCAGTGTTGATACAGTCTCGCTGTCTCTTTGATTCTGATTTCTAATTAATTTAAGGTGCTCGCCACACTGCAGCCTTCTTATTTTCATGCATTTTGCTGAATTTCTGATGAAGTAAATGTTTAACATGAGTTATTCATCCAGTCAGCAGTGTTGATAATTGCTGCAGAGATTTTATGGGCAACATTTTGTTTTCCTGTAATCAGCAACTTCAGAAAAAGCACAGACGGTGAATCATTACACAGAAAATAAATCATTGTTTTTTGTTGTAAAGTTGTAAAGGCCAGGGGATTTGATGGCACAGAAAGGGATGCACTAAAAGAGAACCGGTAACGATTGAGCTTTGTTGAGATAACAGTTATTCTCACTAAATATGATAAACTGTGTCTTTCCTCTACCAGAAAGCCTACAGTTCCACATTGCGAGGACCGCCCGCATCTCTGCGCAATGGACTGAAGGTTGGAGAGGATTCTTCATTGGCCCGTCGGGGCTCTCTGGTGTCGGAGCTGAAGCCTGATTTCTCACTTGTGAGAGACGAAAGTCCGTCTGAGCGCTTTTTTAGAGACTGGTTCTCTCGACCTGCTGACCAGCAAGGCCTCCTGATTCCTCTGCTCATGCCCTCACACCTGGCTCTCTGGAAGCTATTCTTTCTACGCTGGGTTCCTGAAGCCTGCATTTCCAAAGGAGGCCCCATCACCGCCTACCACAAGCTCTCCCAACTGGTCGATGAAATTGAGGTTTTGCAGAGCCAGCTCAGGCAGTACAAGGGCCCCAGTGCAGGCAGCACGCCACTCCCCAGCTCCAGTGGGCCTCACTCCAGCCAAAGGAGGATGTATTTTAAGGCCAGCTCCCCACATGACCCCCCTTCACTTCCAGATTTCCTTACTTCCTCCTTTCCTTTCACACCAATGGGTAACCTGTGTCGCCGCAGTGGCTATGGGACCCCCATTAGCAAATTTCTGAACGGGGCGAGGATCTGGCTCTCCACAGAGACTCTTGCTAATGACACTCTCTGAAGACGTGGGGCTTTAAAGCTCACTTTTCTGAACTAAGTACAGGTTTACAGGTTTTACCTGTGATTCAACTTAACACATTTTAAAGCAATAATTGAAAAGCCATCATTTTAGTCCTTTTTGTTGAATCCTCATTGATCAGTAAAACCTCCCCGCTGTAATTGTTGAAAAAGGTAATCCAAATAGTAGTGCTTGAAATTAGAAATGTCTTGTTTTTACTGTAGCAGCAATGATGCATTTCAATGAACACTGATTTCAAAGTACTCAAATTATTTTGTAGCTTCCAGGAAAGGTAATTGACAGTGTAATATGTTCCATAGTTTGTTTTTTGTAGAAAGAGGAACAGAAAATAACACTGCTAACAAGTATTTTACTATGTGGTAAAAATGAAGAGGATCTGCCCCGGTTGAATGTAATGGAGCGTTGTTGTTTTGTTTTTGCACAAACTTAATGCTATTTGCTCCGAGTACCCATTTCTTTCATAGTTGTGTTGAGGTTTCTCTTTAAACAGCAAATAGTGTGATTTCGGTGACTAACTTTGTAGATTTACTCTTTTTTTGAAGCAGAGAAAATGGCCTATATTTTTAGTCTCACAAAGAAGGTGATACTTCGAAGGCAAAGTGGAACTGTGAGGACTTCAATCTGTGGTGGATAATTCCTTAAACTTAATATAGAGGCCTTCTGGTAAGGCACTGAGGATGAACTGTTCATAAAAACAGTTCCTGAATGGGTAAATATTTGAAAGCAAATGCACGAACAAGGGACTCAAATCAGTTTGAATTTCACTGATCCAGTGAACCAAACAGCAATTCGTCAATGACAAGTGACACAGTTTCAAGGCAGCACAAGAGAAAATATGAGCAGTCAATCATCTGGATAACAAGTGTCATAAATGCAATAGTAACAATGATGTTTGTAAAAGCATCTTGTTTGTTCTAGAGAATGCATAGAGGAATAATGAAAAAGAAAACAAACCATGGAGTTACTGTACTTTCAGTCAGGGCAGTGATAGTTAGGTTTTGTTTTAAAGGTGCAGTCAGAGAACTAAGCTTTCATTGTGCTGCTAAGACTTTGTCATTTGGAGACCATTAAAAGAGTCCATCTGGAAAGTGTACTACTTCCTAAGCTAGAGAGTGGTTTGAGACACATTTTCTTACTTTTTACAATTGTTGAGCAACTAGCACTGTGTAATATCCTCATGTCAAATAACAATACAGCATTTAATATCAAAGTACTTAGTTATTTTAAATATAAGGCCATTCTACAGACTCGACATCTAACTAACTAGTTTCTATCCAATGATATTCAGATAAACTTGTGATTCTTTGGCAATAACTAGTTCAGGTGTTTTTTATATATATTTAGACGTGAGTGCGGAACCTGATCTCCTAAATGCTTTTAATTGCACATTTTGCTCATTATAAAGGATAGTTTGTTTTACGGTGGTTGTTAAATATCTATTTTGGCAAATATTATAAATACTGTGTATGTTTGAAAATTTCCAAATCACGTTTTTGATTAGTGGTACTAAATAACCTTTACTCTTTGGTCCTTTTATATTTTCTGGAGAGATATTTATATGCTGTGTTTTTCTACTAATTCACAATGTTGCACTCTGCTGTAATTGCATGATGACCGTGTTTCCACTGGGGCACAGTTTGATATTGAAGAGCAGCAGATGTATTTATTCAATTATGCAAATGTTCTCTACAAGGGATGCAAGTGCTACTGTACATCCCCTGTACCTTTTTTTTTGGGAAAATTCACCATTTTTGTAACTATATTCTAATCTTGTTGACTTCTTAATTGTCTAAAACTGTTGATTTATCTATTATGTAAATCTAGTTAAATTCAGTGGTACTGCCACTGAAGCTGTTTTTCCTAACTGAAAGTAAGGCTAACATTTGTACCAGTAGCCAATCATTACATTAATTTTCAAACTAATTTGTGTTGTGTTGTATTCTGGCTCAAGAGTTCACTGATTTTGGCGATTACTCTATCTGATACGTTATAACCCGCTACATTATTTATACCTAAATATATAAAAAATGAATGATAAAAGATCCTTAAAGACTTAATGACACAGATCGTGCGCAAGTAAGGTTTGAATTGCTACTGGAGGCGTTACAAGAAGTCTCTGAGGTGGTTCGTTAAACTTCTGGGAGGTTGCCTTGCATTTTAGGGTCTCTCTAAAAACTGTGAAAGGATTCACATTAGTCAGACTGCCTGAGGTGAGTAAGTGAAACTAGGGCTTTGATCACAGCCGCACACTTTCATGCATATACTATATGCATACATAATAATTCCTATTGAATGTGTAGACCTTTCAAGCCAACTAAACAATTTTACTGGTTTGAGTTTAAAACTTTAAATATCTGATAACCTTACAGTGTTGACTGCGCCATCTATGGGACACATTTCCATATCTGTTTTAACAAGACATAGATGGATTATCAACCAGGTAAACTTCCCTATGCTCTCCATATTTAGTGCATGTCAATTTTTTTTGTGTGTTAAGTTAGCAAATGTACACCTCAAGTACATCAGTCAAATGTTAAAACTGGTTGTTTTTCCTTATGTTCTACTCACATAGTGCATATTGCTAGATTAAGTTTTGTTTCATCATATTAACACAGGGCACTTGACACACAGAAAGCCACCTGAGTCCAGGTCAAATGTATCCAGCATAGGCCCGAACATTTTTCTTCCTCCAAAGTGAGGCATAACAGAAAAAGTGTGAGAACCACTGCACTAAAGGGACCTGTTATGGTAAGGCTAAGACAAACAAGAAATGCTATGTCACATCCACTGCAGATAGGTCTCTCATTGGAGTCCGAGCACCGACGACGTTGGTCCCAGAGGAGCTTAATACATTTATAAGGTTTTTAATATATTTTTTTCTTTTCACTTGTCAGGCTTGATCTAAATAGCCTTCTGCTATAGCAACTTTATGTTGTGTATTAACAAAAGGCTGTCTAGCGTCTCCTAGAAGTTGAACAGGCATCGCCACTCAGGGTTCTATCCTCTGATCTCAAGGTTCTCTGATCTCATGGTTTGATGTTCTGACCATAGGGTTCTCTGATCCCAAGGTTTTGTAATCTCAAGGTCATATGGTCTGATCGCAGGGTTCTGTACTCTGATCTCGAGGTTCTATGCTCTGATTTTAGGATTCTCTGACCTCACGGTTATTTTTATTCTTACCTATTCTCTGCATTTTACCCATCCTTAGTAGCAGTGGGCTGCTGTGACCTCAGGGTTATCTGATCTCATGGTTCTATGCTCTGACTCCAGGGTTCTATGCTTTGACTTTAAGGTTATATGGCCTACTGTATACAATTTCACAATGTAGATTTGATGCGTTTGAACAAACTCAAATTATATTTGAGGTTTTGTTTGATTACCATTGCATTATTTCGTAAGATGTCAATTATTGAGTAATTGTACAAAAGTACGTGACCTGCGAGTATTGTAGTTGGATGTAGTACGAAGCGAGGACGTGAGTATATTGCTGTCTCCTCTTCAGTTCCTTACTGTACGTGCTGTTTGTGCATGAAGACAAAACAGGAAATTAAATAAACGCAGTGACGTCATCGATGAGCGCCTCTGTTGGCCTTCGAAATGGGCTCGACTCCTCTGCCTTGATTTCTTCAATTGTCCCTCTGCATATGAAGTTTTTGTAAAGAAAAGCTTGTTCGCGATGACATTTGGAGGTACGTCCACACAACAACACTGAGCGGTGATATTTTTTATCGGCATTTTGCGCGTTGCCATATTGGTTGTGACCAGATGTGCGATGTCGAGCAGCGCTGGAGTCGGTTAATCCAACGTTAGCTCGTTGTGGCTGTTAGCCGTGCAGCTAAGTAGCCGGAACCTTTGGGCTGGTGCCCAGTGATGCATCACAGGGAGAACTAAAGTGGTTCATATGGTGCAATGTATCATCTACGATTGTGCATCTACGAGTAATGCCCATGTACAAAGTGTCATGCTGTCACTTTCCTGTGTTTCCCGGAAAACGATGACTGCAAGTTGCTCGCTAACTTTAGTTAGCTAAGTCAGCCACTGAGCTAGCTAGCGGTAAACATAGTTGACTAAGTGAAGTGTAGCGGTAACGGGAAGGAAACGGACTTGTAATGTGTAAAACAGGGGGTTTATATCTAATGCTGGTCAGGAGTTTGTTCCAGGAAGCAAGTTTACCAAGGTAATTCAAAAGCCAAAAAGCAGAACAGTGCAGTGTTCAAATATAAAAGGAATGAGTTTCTCTAGTGAGAAAATTACAGATCCTACATCTCGAGTAGGATAAGTTCATATTAAGCCTAGTGGTTTAATTTTCAAATAAACTCTGACCAATAGGCTGATGACAACATTCTCCATTAATTTCTGACAGATGAGTGTAGCAGTACAATCATTTAAACTTGAAACTAAAGATAACATTTTTTTAAATCTAATTTGACATTTTTGTGCAGAATGTGATGGACCAAACACACCCTGAGAGAATATTTAAATTGTTCTAACTTTTCACTTGTTATCTTTGTTCTAGGTAAATTGGCAGTAAAGGTCAGCCCGGTGAGTTCAGAACTGGTTCTTATGCAGGCTGACTGGCTTGCAAGTTTCAGTTCCTCTGCAGTACAGTAAAGGCACTTGCTTGGTCAGAGGATTGCTATGAAACCAGCTCATGAGCGCAACCAGGAGTGCCTGCCTCCTAAGAAGAGGGACCACCTAGTTAGTAACAACAGTGGAGCTGCAGGGACTGGAGGGTTTGGGGCTGCAGGAGGTGGAGGTGGTGGCAGTAGTGGAGGTGGCACTAGTGTTGGTGGTGGTATTGGAGAAGATGAAGTGATTTCCATCCAGAACTCTGCAACCAACAATGACACTCAGGGAGGAACCCCATCCGGAGAGTGGCTGCGAGCTCAGCCAGGGCTTCATTATGGAGTGGATAATTCTGATGGCATGCCAGCAGTGCCAGTTGACCAGTACGGTATGCTCTACAAAGTGGCTCTTCCATCGGTTACCTACTCGCCTACCAGTCTTCACCCAGTGTTAAGCCACATTTCTCCAGCCTACACTGTACACTCCTCTCTCCTGCAGCATCCAGGCCTTTCTTATCCACCTCTTGGTTATGCCCAGATCCCTCATTCCTCTCTCCAGTTTATTAGTTCCCCTTATGCAGCAGTACCTTATGCCCTACCCCCTGGTTTTGTCCCGGGATCATTAATCTCTCCCTCCAGCAATATTCCTCAGCCCCATGCTGTGTCCCACCTTGTTCCCTATCCATCTGTCATACAGGAAGGTGTTGTTTCCCCAACTCCACAGACCCAGGTAACTGCTCATACCTTTGCCAAAGTTGCAGAGCAAGCTGCCCAGCAGCACCTTGGTAATGTAGGAGTCCTACCCACAACAGAGCTTAGCTCTCGAGGGTTGCCAGTCTTCTATCACTCTCAGGGCTCAAGGGTGGCCGCGCGAGACCCCCACAGTGCCCAGCAGGAGAATGAACCAGAGATGAATGGAGGCGATAAAGAGCAGGGAGCTCGGGAGCTTGTACTTGACTCAGCCTACGCTGCCAGAAATCCACGTCTGCTGCAGGGAGCATCCAATGCTTTCGCTCAGGATTACAGCCAAGACAGAGGCTCGCTGAGCCGGAGGCTTGAAGAGAGGAGCTCACCTGGTCAGCGCAGCACTCCAGACAGTGACCTAGAGGTAAGACCCACTGAAGGACTCCTAATGGGATTTATGACTCCTGTTAATCTCTCTTTCCATATTCCCAACTTTAAGCAGTAGACCAGTACCAAAAGGCACACTTTTAAAATAATCGCTTATATTGATCAAGCAAAAATATATCTTTAGAAGATATATACAGACATAAATACTTTAAAAAAAAAGTGAAATTAGAAAAACAATAAAATAATATCTCACACCATTTCTGAGCATAATAATCTTGAGTACATTTTGATAGACATTTCAGTTGCCTAAATTGTGTTGTTGTTTAACTGTATACCTTCTTATCTCATTATTTATAGAATTTAATGGCATGTGCTAATTTTAGACCCTGCCTTTGTGCTGTGGGTCTGTAAGTGATTGGGCAATCACTCACAGGCGCAATTGTTACTTTGTGCCAAAGCTATGCTATTGTTGGTTGCATGGATATGCTTAATAAAGCCCTGGTACCTTGTATGTGATGGTGTCCAGAGCAAGGAAAAATGTTAATTTCTACATAAGTAAAATTGATCCGGTCCTCTTGGTTTGTGCTAAATGACATAATTAACAGCTATTTGTTCATTTGAACCAACCACAACTAACGATACAGACCATTGCAAATAGCTGCATGTTGAAAAGTAAGGAATGCATTTAGTCAGTTTTACCCACAAAACAAGCCAACAATGTGCTATATATCATCTCTAAATGGTTCACACATGCTGCCTCATTAGGTAGTCCCAAAATGTTTCCGTTTTTCTTTTCTCAGAAAATATATCTTAATGTCTTCTGGATAAGTTGATGAAAAGTATTTTGAGGCTTTTCATGCATCCATTAGAAGTTGTGTGTTGGAGTGAAATTAATTGGATTTAGCGCCAGTATATGAGAGGCAAAGAGAAGCTGCTGAGCCACACAGATATTTCATATTTGCATGCCATATTCTGTCTGCTGCTGTGAAACATTTTTTTATGTCTTATATTAAGTTTAAAATGATGTGCATTTCAGCAAAATTACAAATTGTCCGTCTAACTTTAAATTACCTTCAACTTTTAGGTGCAGCAGGTGGTTGGTCGTTTGGCTCCCCCCACCCATAGTGGAGTGCGAAAAGAGGTCTCCTTTGCCCCCTTGAACCTCTCTCAGGGTGCCCAGAGAGCTAGAGATGTCCATGGAGACGGCACAGGCGTGATTTCCGGGCGGGCTGCGTTCACAGCCCAGACTGTGAGTTACAATGATCCCAGAGTGACCGGACTCCAGCAGCAAATGGGACAACCAGGCCATGCTGTCATGCTTGCCAATGGGCAACCAGTTCTTATACCCTTGGAGTATCACCTACAGCATCATCCTCAACCCCCACAGCAACACTACCTAGGACAGGCTAATGATGTCTCAGCCAGCCATGCATCTACCACCATAGCCTCCCCTAACACAAGCTTTAAAGCCTCTGATTCTTCAGCCAGAGTGTGCCTCCTTGAAAGGGCAGCGCTGACCACAGCTCAGCAGCAGCTGCCCCAGCAGCCTCCTGTCCAGCCTGCAGCAGATGTGACTCAGGTCTTAGGTTCAAGCCTCGCTCCTGCTTCGTCTCCCGCCTCGTCTCCTCCCAAACCATCACACTTCATGAAGGGAGCCATAATCCAGCTAGCTACTGGGGAACTTAAACGTGTGGAGGACCTCCAGACGCAGGACTTTGTGCGGAGCGCCGAGGTGAGTGGGGGGCTTAAGATTGATTCCAGCATGATAGTGGACATTCGTGCCAGCCAGCAGAGACCAGGTCTTGTGTCGCTTAACTTTAGTGTGGGGGAGCAGCATAACAAAGTGACCATCGATGTTCCGCCGGAGCACCCCTTTTTTGTGTACGGGCAAGGCTGGTCGTCCTGCAACCCTGAGTGCACGGCCCAGCTCTACGGTTTGGCCTGCCATCATTTAGAAGTAGGAGACGTTTGTGTTTCCATCACCTTGCAGCAGCAGCTCCAGCCACAGCAGCAGAAACAACTACAGCAGCATCATCCACAGCAGCAACAAAAACAGCAGAACTTGTCCAGGACTTTGAGCAAAACCAACGCTACGTCAAGTCACCAGCTCATGGGGCCTCCTGCCCCCCAACAATCAAGGCCTCCGTCTCATTTCAGGCCAGACCGCATTCACAGAGAAAGAGAGAAGGACGGGGAAAAAGATGCGGTTGATAAGGAGGAAACCACACATTTTGGGGTTGTTGGGCACTCTGAGTCACCCATCAGACCAAGTAGGACCTCAACAGAGCATCCAAGGAGCCAGAGCAGCTACCACTTGCACACAGAGGGGTCTACTTTTGGAGGGGCAGGGACTGGAGCAATGCAGGCTGCAATAGGTGCTGCTCAGAGGCGCTGGTCCTCACCTGGGCTGCAAAGATACAATATGAAGGGAGACGAAGGGCCACACCCTCAAATAAGCACCACCGGCCACACAAGGCCCTCTTTTATCCCCCAGGAGGTCAAACTGTCCATTGAAGGGCGCTCTAATGCAGGGAAGTAGCATCACATTGGGTAGCAACTATAGAGGGGACTGCCACGAATGTGTCCGACAAGGAGCGAAAGAGGAAAAAAGAGTGCGAATGTAGCCTCAGAATGTTTGAGATTTTGCACAACTAAAATATACAAAAGTACAAGGTCTCTGGGGAGAAGTTCGGGTTTGGTTCTGTTGTCACTCAGCCAAAGAATACGCGCCCTGTGGTTTCCCAGCCAGCTGAGGTCCAACAAAGACGTCACAAGCCGAGTAGAAAGTATGTAGCGGATGAAATGTCTACCATAGTCCTTGCACACTGCATTTCTCTTCCTCCCTCCCTCCTTTGTCACCACTTCCTCATCCCCACGCTTGGAGGTTACCATCACATTCAGAACACTCTTGCTTCCTTTTTGACCAAACTGTCTCTGGAAGACCAAGGACTCGGATGAATGTGTTCGTAGCACAGCAAAGCTACCAACTCTGCAGGTTCTGATGTATTTAAAAGATCCCAGCCAGCGATCTTTTACCGCCTCCATTCCTAAGATCCTGTTTCCTTCAAAAAGCATTTACCCAAAAAAAAAAAAGAGGAGTCGCTGACATCAGCAGCTTCTGCAATGATGTCGGCACTGTTGATGCTAACTGTCAGTGTATGTTACGTTATGCTTCTCCGGCAGGAGTCTAAAACCTCTGCTGTAAGCAGAGATACGCTCTCCCCTCTTTCCTTTTCAGGAATGAATGGGATCCTCTCTCAGGCCAAGTGTGGCACGTTGCACTTGTCTTACAATCGAAATAGTGATAAGTCAATCAGTATGTCTGTTCATCAATCAGTGTCCACTCAAAAAATAATCTGATCATACCCTCTGGTTGAGGTTGAGTGTACTCACATCCAAGTGTGTTTGTAATTACAGCGTTTTCATATGATGCTTTGTTTTCTTTAACGAGAGATACCTTGCATTCCAGTATCATCAGTGAGAATATCCATCATTTAATGTTTAACTTTTTCTGACTTCCCATCGTGAGCGACATCCTCCCTCCTCCTAGCTATACCTCTAAGATTTTCAGACCAGACTGGTGACATTTAATGCAATTTTAAATGGCGTAATTAACGGAGAACACACCGGCTGGTCATCACCAAAGCCACCTGTGGGAATGAGAAGTCACATCACTGTCTGCATGCCTCGTAAAGAGAAAGTGAGTCAGTGATGAGGTTTTATCTTTGTCTTTTTGTCCTAGTTACACTTTGCTCGGTTACTAAATTAAAGCAATAGTTCTTTTTACAGCACGCCTGTACTGCTCTCCCCCAGGAGTCTCATTTTTGGCTCTTTTATATCGCTGTACATCCGAGGTGGGAGATCTGACTCTTTTAACCCTGACCTTTAAAGGTGATGCACTATTTGTGGTGTTCATTCTAATTGAATCTTCAGTATTTCTGCACCAGTGCATGACAAATTTCTCAAAAAAATCATTGGAGAGGAAACTGCTTCTCTTCGAGTCTCCATCTCACTGATGATATTATATGTTTTACTCAAGTGAAAGGCTTGACTCTAATTAAGTTGTGATCATTACCTGTTCCGTCTTTTGTTTTTGACGTATACGGTCCTTCACTTTTGGACTCTGATATACTTTATCCAGCGTATCTAATGATTGTCTTGTGTTGCACATAGAAAATATCACTCATTGATTTCTCACTGACCGTGTTAATAGGAATCACATTACAGTAGATGTTTTTTTTATGAAGGGAATATGTTTGAAGTATGGTTGGTGTTGTGAGAGAGAGAAAAAAACTGACTTGCATTTTTAGCCCTGTTTACAAATTAGCCAAGATGAATGCTGCAGTTTCCTCCTCCTGGCAGATTTATATTGTCGCTAAAAAAAAACCCCACAAGGGTTAAATTGAAAATAAGTGCAATTATACCACACATAAAATCATTTAGAGTTCTATGATCAGACGGCATTCCTCATGCAGACATTCCAATTTAAAAAAAAGTGTTAATCACACTTAATTTTTCTGTCAAAGATCTTTGGGCTTACCTCTGGCAAAACATTTGATATGTTTTAAATAGTTCATATTACATGATTATCTTTCATTGGATGTGATCAGACGGAAGCATCAGTCCATGGTTTTGTGCATTGTGCTGGTTCTGCCCCTCAGCCCGAGACACTGGTATGTTTATATCTGTCCTTCAACCTGAGCATACAGCCTGAACCTGTCAGCAGGTATTGAGGCCATGAGAGAATGAGCATCCTCTGGTCCTGTCAATATGAGCAGCTTTCAAGGATAACTTCATAATATTACAAGTCTAAAAGTAATTCTCATGCGCCCATTAAGAGTTATTGGCTTCTGTATTCATTCTTACTGTCCATACTGACTGTACAAACGCTTTCAATGTCCACATGGAATTAGTATTGTATTAAGAAAGACTTATGAACGTATCTCTGAAAGTGCTTAGCTTTAATTGTACCACTGTCAAAAACACATCTTACCTTCAGAAGATCGCCACATTGAGACATTGTCATGCTGTAAGCAATATACATAATATCTGAAAATATTTCACGTATCCTTGACATTTTCTATGCAGTAAACTCAGTGTTGTACCCTTCATTGTCTGAAGGAAAGCTCTCTGAAGCAGTAGGGCAGGTTGGGCTGATGCAGTAGTTTTACACTGATGCCTGGTTATAGGACTTTTTGCTTTGAATGACCTATTAATAGGAATACAAACCAGTATTTTGCTTTGCTACTTTGTATTTTTTACTCAGTTGTCCCCATGTTCTCGCGTATGGCACACCCCTGACTCGTGGATAAGTACACTTTGATCTTCTCACGTTGCCACATGTTTGGAGCCAAATTACTCGAGATGAGTGTCACTTCACAGAGTCTCACAGCAAGACCCCCCTGCGCTGCTAGGAGCCTTTTTGCTTTTGCCCTTTCTTTATGCAGTGTGTGCCACGTTAAGCAGGAACGCTCAACTTGTTCTACCAAGATGTCCGATGAATTTTATTCACATCACTGATAGTCTGTTGCTGTAAGTAATTGCACTAAATTCCCTCCTTTTACAGTGTTTTGAGCTTAAAACTGTTGGTAAATTGAAGAGGTCCAAAATGTAAAGCACACAAAATCATGGAGAAATCGCAGGTTGTGTGTTTCTGTAGATAGCTGTATTTTTTTTGTATAGATGGCTTGGATGATGCTTGTTGATAATGCCTTAAATTCTGCTTTGATCAATGTGTGAAGTTGAAATAATGGAAAGCTTCTGTTGGACTTGTGTTCCCTTCTTAGGCTGTACAAGAGCAAATCAGAAATGTCAAGCTTTGACACTTGTCACGCCTATGAGCAGAAACTCATTTTCATATTTCTCAAAGGGTGACAAATTCTCTCTGGGACCCAGACGCTTCAACCACGCAATCTGCAACTTTGTGTTTGTGTGGTGCTTTGTATTTTCTTTTCTTTTTCATGAACTATTCCCTAAAAGTTTGAATACACTCTTTACTCTCATACTTGCCTTTTTAATTCCTGTTTTCTCAATGTGTGTAAGTGAAGTAAATGGAAGCACTTTTCTGTACTTTTTTCAAGACGATGAAAAGAGTGTCTGCAATAGAGGGCAATCCATTAATTACACACACATGTTGTTTTATTTTGTATTATTGTTCCACAAGATTGCTATTCCCCCCCCCTCCCATCCCTTAGACTCAATGGATTGTGTTGGTGTCTTGTGCTTTGTCTCAGTCTCTGGACAACTGAATCTAGGTAAATAAATGGAGACGGGCTGCGTTAATCAGATAGCTTTCCATTGGTAGTAATGTAACAGTTTATTATGTTTTGTGACGTTGGCAGTGGGGACATTTACTTTGTGAACTACTTCCTGTTTGACCGCATTGAACTGCAAAGGTGAATTTAGATGATTGTGGTGTTGCTGATGTCCAGTGAAATCAGGAGAACGATAACGGTTAAAAGTTTTAAAGAAGTCTGTACTTTCAGATTTGACATTTTTGCCACAAGGTGACCCTGCTTTTTATGTGACGTGCAACTATTGAAAAACAAACAAAAAACCCTGCTTTTTTATTTTTTAAATGCCTAAATCTGCAAAATATATGCAATGATGTAAATGTAACATTCAATCCTCAAGTATAATCCAGGTTGTATGAACTTTGTAGAGTGAGTTTTAATATCGTATGGCCGTACCAATATGTATTGATCTTTATCAGAAGCCTTAGTTGTCGACCGAAAGTGCTCCCTTAGAATACCCCACACCTACCTGACTTTAACAAAGCATTAATATCTCTATTTTGTTGCATTTTTATTTGTACTGGTTTTGAATAAAATAGATTTGTACTGTATATTTGTACCTCTCTGTGGACTACTTAGGGTGTTTTTGTTTTTTTGCTGTTTTAATTGTACTTTAAGGACACAAAGATATTGTATTTTTATTGTTACAGCTAACTTGGATACATTGCATTTATCATGTTTGTTAAGTAAACACAATAATATATATATATATATACATATATATATACATACAAATATAAACTATTATCCAACTTGTGTGCTGTGTTTCTTTCTTCATTAAGTGTAATTTAGCTTTTAGTGGTGAAAAAAGTTGACAACTTTTTTCTCAAGTGAAAATAGCAAAACCTCAGCGTAAAGAAGGTGAAATGGTTCATGGTCACTGATGCACTGCTATATAATTATGTTAATAATGCAGCTGGTTGTAGGGGAGCTAATTACACTTTTTATACTGCTATGTAGTTTATGGATGTACGAATTAATCATATGATTCAGGGACTAGTCATTCATTTACACAAGAGTTATAAGCAAATTAATATGTAATAACAATTCAACCAATACTGTAATGTAAATACCAGAGTGTATATGACTGAAATATGTACATGAATATGTAGTTTGAACCTTTTTTAAAAACTTATAGGTCATTTAAAATAGTTACATGTTTAGTTTTCACAAATTCAGACTCAAAATTACATATTCAAGTCACTTAAAATCTATTAGTCAAAATCTGATATCAATAATTAGATCAAGTTTAAAACAAATCAAGTAGCTTAACATTGTTACAAGATTGTGTACCAGCCACAAATTAAGAAAACAAAATATAAAACTTCAGGATTTGACTAATTGAATTTGAGCAACTTGAATATAATGAATGACTTTAATTTGTGAAGCACATGACCTTCTCAAAACGTCAATCACTGAAATTCAGATGGTTTTCAAAGAAAAATATTTGAATGCTGTAAAATCAATGGCATTTAATTTTCAACAATACTCTGTGATTCATTTCAGAATTGGGTGTTCAGTTGTGGCTCCTATTTGCTAAAAAATTACTCACTGTGAAGAAATGTTTGTCCACATGTGTATCTGTGTAAAAAAACAAAGGAGGGAAGTGACTCAGGACATTGCCACTGGAGAAAAGTCAATGTTTATTTGCACATTCTTTACCAGCTTTCACCATGGTCTGTACATCTGTTAATCCAGTAACAGAGGATGAGGGCCATCCAGTCAGAATGCATCGATATCGCAGGAAGCGTGAATGTTCTTATTAGCAGTTTAGCTCATTCATTTGGCCTTAATCAGAGATTTGTTTTGTAAACATGGACATTAAGAGAAAATCCTGATAGAATTAAAATAGAAAGGCCAATTTTTTTTTTGATAACATTTTTCTTTTGATTGAACTGTAAAAATCAGGCAGGCATAAACTAACAGAACACAAGCTCATATTGAACCATTCTAGGACAAGTGCAGTTTCACGACATGCAGTGCTTACCTAACCCATATATTGAAAGTGCTCGTAAAAGACCAGCATCACTTCAGAGTTCAGAGTACTTTCTTTGCAATAGTATGTCAGACCACAGACGCCACAGTTTTCTGTCACATTGGTCCACTGGAGGACATAGGTGATCACAGCAATTTCAAAAGAGCAACCTCTGAGAATACCCAGTATTCATAGTCTGAGAGAAGAGAGAAATAAATGACACCTGAAGCCTCTTTTTGAGAACACTGATCTGCCCTTGTTACAGGATGTCATGAATAGGATGGCAGTGAAACCCTGTCGCTTTCATGTGCTGAACTGGGAAGAGAAAACGCATCAAAAAGTCTCCGGGAAAGTCACAGCTGCTCAAAACTGTTTCCGTCACATCGTGTGACATGATTCTTGTGGACCAGGGTGTTGTCTCCAGGCTCTGCGCCTCTCACTGAGTTAAATTGCCTGAGAAGCGAAACTTTTTGCATTGAAGTCTGTTTAAATTAAAGTCGCATTCTGCATAGTTTCAGTGAAAGTTAATTAATTTCCCTTGAATAAATAACATCTGTTGCATAGAGGTTTGATGCACTGCTAGAAAAGCCTCTGAGGATGTCATAAACAAATCCTTTTTCTTCTTTTCATTTGAAGCAACAAACAGCCAGGTGGATGACTCGTCTAGAAGTGACTCAAACAGAACCAGTTCTTGTCTTCTCTGATATTCGTTGAAGAATATTTCAGAAACAGACACTAAATGTTTGCATTGGAGCAGTGAAGTCAAGAAAAGCTGGAAGTAAACCTTACAGGCAGGAAATTAAACATGGCTATCCAGAAATGGCCTCTAATTTAAACGTTAAAACAATTTCATACCACTGACGGTAAGTAACAAAATAACCCAAAACATTTTCACAAGAAAAATATATTCACATCATATTGCATAAATATGTGCTGGAATGAGGTTAATGAATATAGAGTAATAAAATCTCTCTCCCAGTATGAGCTGTATGTCGTGAGATTAGCCCCAGTGCTCAGTAACGGAAGGGAATTCAAAACAAAACAAGTACAAGAGTCTAAAATGAGTCCCTCTGACATATAAATCAATAAATATCTTTCATCAATTCTTCTGACATGATATAACTTCACCTCAATTTAAGTGTTGCAGGTCACATATATTGAAGGTACTGTAGCTTTACAAAGCATGTGAATGCTACACAAACGGCATGCAGACAATGCATTATCTGTGTACAATCCTCAAAATAATAATAACACATTTTCATGTTGTAATTTACTCATCGTGAGGAAAACAAATGTGTCTTTGCGGGCAGAATTCAAGTAAAGTATCATTAAGAACCGGTTCATTGTGACTAATGGACCATTGTAGCACAATAAATATATATATATATATATATATATATATATATATATATATATATATATAAAAAAGAGGTAACTAATGTATTGTACAGCACAATAACAGCAGCAAAAACTGACTTTTGTCACAAAAAGTTAATAAAAGAAATGACATTGGCAAAATATTAGTATACCCAGGTATGAAAAATAAAACAGATTTTTTAAATATTGGCAAATAGAATGTAAAAAAGGCAAATGTTTTAAGTTGCACAACACAGGAGGTGAGTGGGAATGTTGCTCAGCGTTGGGCGTGTTCAATAGGACAAAACATTCTTTGAGTTAATCTGTTAGGAACTAAGAAACTTTATATTTAGACCTGGGATATTTATGTGGAACTGGTGGGTTTGTAAATCAGTTGCTCAGTTGAATGTTTGTGTCCTATTAAAGTGCCTGAGTGAAAACTAAAGTAGTGGGAAACAACCTGCATCCTCTGTAGGAGTGGACAGTACATGAAGAGCTTTGGAAGCCTGGAGTTGGAGCGCAGGAAGCCACAAGACAGACGGCTTGACCAAGGCGCCAGCTGAGGTAGTAGAGTTTGACAGAAAATTAACTTCCCACGGTGGCAGCTTGAAGAGAGGTGTAGCTACCAGAAAACCCGAGTCACTGTGCTGGCGGAGTGGACCAGCAGGAATGGGGGCCGAGGCTACAGAGTCCCCGCTCCTGTCACTGAAGGTCCATGTGCAAAAAGATTTCTTTTTTTTTTTTTACCTCAAAGGAAGTATAACGGCTCCGACTAGAATGAACTGTGTTACATCTGTTGACTAACAGATAAATCTCTTTACAACATGCTTTTACGTCATCATCCATACAATATGAAACATTCTCAACCCTGTTCCCAAGGTTTTCTAAACTGTAATAAATTACAAATTGAAGTAGTTTTTGTTGTATTTAACAAAGCAGTTTGTGAGGCTGTTCGACACAGAAGAAGGAGCTGGAGGAAAACCTAGGAATGGTTCACTGTGACCATGGCAGCCGAATGGGAGAGGTCAATGGAGCCGCTAGAGGCCAGTTGTTCCCCCCTCTAGTGGCTTGGACCCTTTAGGGCAGCTTCATGAACAGACCGTTATCAATGGAAGGGACTGGCATTGGGCAGGGGAACTGAAAGAGACTCATGTCTGCAGTGAGAGCGGCCATGGCAGCGGGATCATGCTCTATCTGTGTCCTCAGGGCAGGGTCAATCTTCTCCAGCCGCCGTTTGATCCTCTTCGCCTCCCTCTCGCGGATCAGCCGGGCCTGCCTCTTATCCGGCGTCTCGTTGGCCCTCTTCATGCGCATGGCCTCCCGGTCTCTCTGCAGTCTACGTGCCCGCTGGTCTTCCGATTCCTGCATCCTCTGCATGCGCTTGGCCTCGCGGTCCCGCAGCCTCCTCATTTCCCTCTCGTCTTCCGACTCACACGCCCGCTTGTTCTTCTTTGCTGTGCGCTCGCGCTCTAGACGCTGCATGCGGGCCTCCAGGGGTTCATTCTTCCTACGCAGAGCCCATTTACGCATCGGCGACTGCTCGTCCACTAACTGCTGATAGGCCACGCAGCTGTTGCACACCAGCAGCACTCCGGCAGGATACACCGGCATCGGGCTCAGGATGTCGGGGATGGGAGGAAAGACTGAGGAAGAGGAGTTAAGAGCATCAGGGATGGATGCCAGTGATGGCCCTTCAGAGAGGAGGCTGTCGGGCAGTGAGGGAAAAGAGG
Organism: Clinocottus analis; assembly: GCF_023055335.1. NCBI lineage: Eukaryota > Metazoa > Chordata > Actinopteri > Perciformes > Cottidae > Clinocottus > Clinocottus analis. Next base: position 12,560,948 of record NW_027175820.1, on the reverse strand, counting down.
GTCCCTGGTCGGAGCCCACGCATCGTCCGGGGCCCTGACAGGGTCTGGGGCCTTGACACTGGCTCGGGATGTGGCCTGGTCCCTGGCAGGTACGATGGGCCTGACATAGGTTAGGATCGGGGTCCGGTGCTTGACAGGAATGAGGGCCCTGGCATGAACTGGGGCCTGGCCCGTGACAAGAGCAAGTGCCGTGGCCCGGGCTGGTCATGGGGCTGCTGGACAGGGACATGGAACAGCTGTCCCCTCCTTCGGAGACGTCCATCCTGGTCGTGTCAAGGACATCTTTAAGCTTCTCCCTAAGAAAAGACACAGCATTAAAGCTGGTCATACTGTGTACCGTACGTAACAACACATGCCCCCTAAGGGCCGAGTACCGGACATGGGGTGACAGAGCCTTCTCCACAGCTGCCCTCTCCCTCTGGAACGCTCTCTCCAAACTCATCCGTGACTGCACTGACCTTCCCATATTCAAAACTTACTCTTTAGAACTACTTTCAATGTGTGATGATTTTAAACTGTTTTTTCAAGTGTCTTTGAGTACCATAAAAAGCGCTATATAAATTAAATGTATTATTATTATTATCATCATCATCATCTTCTTAGCCTGGAGGCATTCTTACAAGCTTAACATCCCTGAAACAACGTGTTGTCTTTCCTCTATCTGACCACATGATTTATACGTACTAATTTTACTTATAGTAACACCCGACGAGCTATAATAGCTTGTGATTTTTTCTTCTTCTGTTCTCTGCTCTTACATTACAGCCTCTCACTTTCTCCGTATGCGTGTCCTGACCACGCCAGTGCTGTTTGAATCTAAAAAGAAATGGTAGTTGCTAAGCAACATCCACTTTTATTTCCATTAAATCTATCAATATGGTACTCATTTTATTCGTCCTTCATGTTCTGCATCCTGCCTCATCTCTTACTTTAAAACAACCACTGCTCCGTTGTTTGAGTGTTGAAGACACATTTTTACATCCTTCTCAGAACGTTTCATAGATTTGACTCTTGTTGGACAGACAAATAGAAAACCAATTGCTGACATGTTTTTTTATTTGTTCACTGCAATATTTAAACATTGTTTTCCTACTGAATGAGTGATGTCTTTTGACTTTGTATGATGATAACTGGATCTGCCCAGGTGACTTATTGTTATTTATGAATGAACAAAAAATTGGGGCAAAACACTACAAGATAAACACTGCATTATAAAATTAATTATGATTTATTTTTTATTTATGTACTTAAAAACTGCAGAACCAGACTTAACTCTTTTTTTCCCTCCTTTTCTATATCTAAATTTAAAAACGCAACTGGACTTCCCACCTGTCAACTGCTTAATTATTGATAAAATGCAATTAAACAGAGACAATTATAGGCAATAATAACACACTACATGTGTAACATTGCATCTAAAATGTATTGATACTAATTCCTAGGCATGTGCATTAAAGACCTGAGACCAGAGGCACAATGGAGATGAGCCCAACCTGTTAAAGTTGTTGGTGTCTGTGAAGCGTGCGCCGCAGACAGCACAGTTGGAGAGGCGGTCCTCGGAGTGGATGAGGAGATGCCGGCCAAGTGAGCCAGGCGAACTCAGGGCTCGCCCACACACTGGGCACACATAGCTCTTGCTATTGCTCATCATCGCTGTGTGCTGGTAAAGACAGCAAAACAAGATCAGACCAAGAAACTGAAAAAAAGGGAACAAATTATAAAGCACACCTCCAACATCAAGAGAGATATTAATACAATCGTTCAACATATCTTAAAGTGAAGGTGATCATGCACAAATACTGAATACTGAATTAATATCTGATGAAGACAATATAATCATTATGTTTGACGGTGTGGGCGTAATGCACAGTACTGTGCATGTTTTAAGCATGTTAAGTTAGCGATTTATTTAAAAAAAACAGAAAAAAAAGCAGGTATCATAGGTTTAGTGTTTTGAATGGAATACTAATGCCTTACCACAAAATGGTTTGGAAATAAAGTCTGGAAGTATGACAAGACATTCAAATTTGGTCATCAGACCCAAGAACTAGTGTTGCAATTAATTACACTGTTATAAGTCATATGTTCCACACTCGGTTAACAAGCCAGACACTATTGCAATTCATCAACATTTCACTCACAGAATGCACACTCATCTTTCAGCGACTTGAAGTGCAATAACCACAAACTGCCAGGCACATGCAAAAATACACATGCACAGTGTTGATTGTTTGAATTCTGCAGATGCTGAAGTAAGGTATAAATCAGCTCCTGAATATTAAGTGAGACCTGGTGGCCATTGATGAAAGATGTGGATAACTGAAAAATGTAAGATAAGGGACTCTAGGTACAACTGCAGCATTTTTTAAAAAGGGAGCCAAGTAACCACTTGCCATTACCAAATATAGCAAATATATAATAATCTTCAAGATCTCTGGCACTGAATACACTTTTTAAATAAGAGTCCCATGCAGTTACAGGACAATGTAAGCACAAGATTATACAAGTCAACAGCTTCTCCCTCTACCTTCATTTCACTGAAGTACTGGTGCTGTAAGCTACTTAAGAGCTTTAGAGGTGATGACCTACCACTAGCATATTAGAAACAGACTGCAATAAAGCGAGAGCTGTTTTGTTTTCATGGTTCTGAAGTAGACTAGGAAACGCGAGGCGATGTTGTTCTCACCTGGTAGACATGGGTGATGAGCTTCTCAGGGCTGCTAAAATCCAGCGTGCAGAGAGGACAAACAAAGTTGTTGCCGTGATCTGCCCCTTCCTCGGTCTCCTGAGGAAAACCAAGCACCATTAAAACACTTATCAGGAGCAACAGTTCATATCCTGACAACTGCAATCTAAAGCCCAAACTGACGCAAGGCAGAACCCATAATAAACATAACATGCTGAATGGTAAAAAAAACGAAATGATGCCGAGACCATTTTTCCCTGTTTGAGCCTCTGTGAAGTCGCTACTACTCGCTTCACGTTTCCAGTTGAAGCATTTCTGCAAGTGATGGTGATGTGTCGAGTGTGTGAATGAGCAAACATCTCAAGCCCCAGTGACTCACTAACAGTGACATGATGCTGTGTGCCGTCACAGATGTGACTCTCACACAAGTAGAAATGCAGAACACTTTCAAACATATGGTCGTGGCACAAAACATATTGGCTAATACCGGGGGAGTTGAGTTCAAGTACATTCAACTACAGTGCGTTTGCTGGTTTTCTAAATAGCATCGGCGTATGTTTGGGTTACAAAAGTCACAAGTTGTCACACCCAACAGAAGTGCTAAATGATTATACAGCGTTCTAAAAAACTGTTTTGCTGCTAAACAAATATATCTCTTTTATCTACACATTTTACTATGAGTGCAATCTGTAAAATTGATTCTTAACAAGTTTAACAAATACGAATTTGAATCCAAACAGAAAAGGTAACACTATGTTAAAAATTTGTCCCTGTGGAGTACTATTTGTAGGGCGATATGGCAAATGATATCAATATTTTCATGCTATGCGTCAATGTACAATCTATAACACAATAAATAGCCTTGATCGGCTATTCATCTAATGTCCTCTCTGAGTTCATAATACCAGATATGTAGTCTATAAGACTATCTGTATCACTGGAGATAACGAGATGTATCAGCTGAGGTGTTTCAAAGAACAGGGAGCATCGGTCTGTATGTCTGAAAATAAAGGGTTAAAGGGTCTAATGACTAATGACCAACATGAATGCTAGTTTGACAGTCGTTTTTGAAGTGGAGGTTGCTCTCCTCCATACAGAGTTCACAAGCCTAAACTCGCTTTGGCACTTATTTTTGCTCTCTCCAGGCTCTTTTTGCTCTCCCCTGCTTCTACCCATATTCAATGTTTGCAGCACATCAAGTATATTTGATATATCGCCCGCCCAACGCCAAAACACCACCTTCACAGTGCAGTGGCCCCTTTTGTGACATATAGACCGTATTCAAACCAATTTAAGATGAGGCAAAATATTGTCAAAGAAACAAACAACACCGACATAAACAAAAAGTGGCACAATCTCTCACCTCTTTGACTCCCGCTCCTTGTAGGTGGCACTGCGTCCTCTTGGTGGTCATGTGGTCGTCCGCAGAGGTGTTGGATGAAGAGTCTTCACCGTGGTGGTCGAGGTCACTATCGCTGTCTTCTATGGAGGCAAACACAGCCCTATCAATACAGACAGACAACAGAACACAGAGCAGGGCTTACTCTCACTAACACCCTCAGTCCAGATGTCCCACTCAGTCATCGCTTGTCCGTCCTTCCATCTTGTACCTGAGATGCTATCCTGCTCTTGTACTTCCTGGGAGTTGTTGCTGCAGCATTCATTGTCTTCGATGAATTCGTCCCTGCCATCCATGTTAATAGTGTGCTGAAGTCCTGTTATTCCCGAAGTGTGGAATGGCCCTGGTAATAAATTTAAAAAAAGACAGCGTCAGTAAGACTTCCAGTGAGCACATGAACAGAAGTGACCGATGTGGGCGGGTACTATGATGAATATACCGGTAAACCATGAGACAATATCAATTTGACTAACATCCAAGACCTTCATATTGTTGTTATATTAAGGCCTTCGTTGTTAGGGCATATATGACACTTAATTAATTAATCCATCAATCAATAAGAACTGCAAGTCATGTTTGCAAATGTACCTGCTGCGACATGCTAAAGAACTGGAAATTATTACTTTTATGTTTGCAGTTGCATTAAACGTGTGTGGAGCACATGAATGGAAGACCAAGCATATTGATCAAGTCTCACTATTTCTAAGGCTGTTCTTGTTTCGCAATGTATGTCACGATAAATGTATACCATGACCCCCTGTGCAGGAATGGATTTCACAACGATCATGCTTTTAAAATATGGTAATTTAAAAGAATTAATCATGTCAATAAATTACATCTGTTGTCAAACATTGACCACCTTTTGACCCATATATTGTATTAGGCATGAGTGCTTTATCTCCATAAAAACAGCATCTTCTGTTAGAGCATACCACAAGAAGGTATTCATTTTTCAAAACTATTAAGATGTGTCTAGGCTTCGGCTATCAGAACATTTAGCAATGCAATGGTGTACACGTAATGTTAGTGATTTCTATAACACAAAATGGCAACAAAAGGTGAAAAAAAGTGCATAAAATAGTGCATCGTTTCTACAATTCTACATTTTTCTACAAGACTTTTAAGCTCCACACAGACGTGGAAGACAAAAACATATTTGCAGATGAATCTGCATATGAACCATCCGACAGTGAATCGTAATGAATGCTAGGCCAGTAAGAGAGGCACACTGACATACGTGCACACACACATTAACTTCATTTGCATCCCAACCCCCACTTTTTCACACACATATACACTCACAGATACATGCTAGCTCTGTTCGACAGTCATGCTGCAGTCCCACAGGGGAAGCAGCCTGCACTCTTTCCTCTAGCTAACTGCCTGCTACTCAGTGTGTTTTTCTCTCTGTACCACCCACACACTGAACAGCCTGGCTCGCCCTCTGTCCTTCCTGCTTGTCTGTAGCCCCGACTACTTCCATATCTATACCATTACCTCTGAGGGGGAGGATAAAGCTTCACACCATGACAGCCCATATGTGGCTCATTAAACTCATTGTGATGCCACTATTTGTATTATAGCTTTGCTGGTTGCAGGATTCTGCAAAATGCCTTCACTTTTCTTATTATGACACATTATTATGATCCTGCAAAGTGCCTGTATTTGACGACCAAACGCTGCTTCACAGGTTTGTTGAATGCTCTTTTGGTATTCACACACACACACAAGAACAACATCCACCTTCAGAGCACTACAATTGATGACAGCCTAAAATCCAATTTTCTTTCTCTGTGTGCTCTCTCTCCATTAACACAGATCAGAGATGGAAAAAAGATCCCGACTTCAGTTACCTGAGACTGACAGAAGTAATTACAGCCCTCGTCACAATCTTGAGGTATTGCGCACATGCACGCGTGTGCGTGCACAGACACACTCTGAGTGCCTGAAAGCAGAGGTATAACGTGAGGTTTGTCATTCTAGTATTAAGCCACTAGCGAGAAGTTTGTACGTAGACACAGTTTGGGCACTTTTCACAAAGAAATCAAAGCATTCATTCGCACTAGTAGAGTGGGACAGAGTATTGAACTATGAACTACTACAACAGGCTGGCTTCACGGCACATGATTGATGTGTGAGAGATACCCATCCCCCCACTGTAGGGCTCTGTCTGTACATCTGTCTCTCCTCTCCTCCCTCCCTCCCTCCCTCAGTCTTTGCCACTGTGATGTTATCTCTGAGTCTGTGTGTCTGTAGGCAGGAGGTGACGCAGTGTCTGACTGAATCCAGACAAAGAGACAAACTCATCAGCCAACAGACACACAGAAGAGGGAGAGAGGAGGGGGAGAGAGTGGGGGGCGGAGGGGTAGCACGCAAAACAAAACAGACAAAAGATAGAATGCCAAAACTCTACTCAAACACCAAGCAATGGGGGGCCTGATGAATTCAATGCCCCCTCCTCCTCCTTTTCAGCCGCCGTCCCCTCCGAAAACACACACGCAGACACACAACTCCGTCTGAATTGGCAGGAAGTGCTGGGGCCGCACGCACACACACGCACACACAAGTTAGTTTCACACCTGAAATGAACCTAAAGGCTCCTCTGAGATAATCTCAACAACAGAGAAGTAATACTTACACACTGTCGCTGGGCCTTTGATCCGACCACAAGACGACACTTACCACATTGACACTGAGATCACAGACAGCCAAGAAACATTTGACTTGGGCTATTTTTAGAGAATATTTGAGAAAACATCTTAATTCAGCTCTTTCAATTCCAAGTTCAGAAGCTTGACAGAAACAGACATAAGAACTGTAATTGGAAATGAAGTCCAGTTCACCAAAAATGTTGCTTTTGTACTTATGCACACTTACTGAAACACTTGAAAAGTTCTGCGACAACCTGCACTGCATTATACTCTTTAAGACAGAGTTTTACAGAATGTTTATGGCAATATTTGCACTTGGCAAATAACCGTTAAAGTACTCCTTACTGTCAACCTTTAGGACACATCCACTTTTCTCCATAACACAAGCGCCACCTCCAATTTTAATCAAGTTTTATATAATGTGATTGTTGCGCATCAATCTCAAGGAGGAAGACAAAGCTGGAAAGACAGCACTGTTGTATTATTGTCTGGAATCCGCCTGCCAGTCAGACTGTCTCCCTGCCTGTCTGGTCTGTCAGTCTGTCTGTCTGGTCAAACCCTCTGGGGGGCAGGACAGCTCTGTGCATGCAAGTCTTACCTCAAAAGAAAAGCAGGTAAAACAATCAAGACAAAGCAGCAGAGAAGAAAGTCAATGAACAAAACACATTGCCAGAACTCAAACTAAAGTGACACAGGGGGTGGCATGGCATGTCAAGTATACACAATATTTTAGCATTTGTCACAGTATGAGGTCCTCTAACGTACGCCAACATGACATCGTCTCAGGCCCTCCCGAGGGGTTTCAGCTCCCGCTCTAGACTCTGGTGGAACTGCTACAGAGCAGCAAATGAGCTCATTAGCTTGCAAGGATTATTGCAGTCGAAGTGCAAGATGCATTTCAACAGCAGTTGAAAAACTAACTTTCGCAGATTACACTGGGCCATCCCCTTCTGTGGACTGAGGTGTGTTTAGGTGGTCCGTTCGCATGCTGTCCACCAAAATGAAGATCCAGGAGAAGAGTGCTAGCCATAGCTTATATACACTAGGGTTTTGCTCAGTATTCCTTACTTTCAATTTAGTTTTTGTTGTATAATTTCTGCAGGGAATGAAATTAGCATCTACCACCAGCCAAATACAAGGTACATGTTGGCTGTGGCAGGTAAACAGTTCAGATCACCTGCATCCAATGCAGATGGGTGTCCCTGATATCAATAATATATTACATTATTCTACTGTCTGGTTCCACTGATTAGCATTTACAATTCTAAAGCTTTCTACATAGATTTCCAAAAGGAGCAGATAAAAACATTGAGTGGCTGGTAGAAATGTTCAGTAACAGTGGCAAGTGAGGGAAAACAAAAATACTAATAATTTCAGGCCATGCTTGTCTTTGAACATTATATTAGAAAAGGAAACCTAAATGGGATGCTATGGTTCATAATAGGTGATTTGTAGGAAAGCCCTGCATACAAACTAAAATGCTTGAGGACAATGTGCCACTCAAAAACACTCAATATGAGAAGTGTATACAACAAGGTGTATTGTAGTAAGAAATACTGTCAATGGCTCCTACTAAAAAGGGAGAAAAATAGACACCATAGACATTGATTTCAACAAGTGTCATCCTAAAGTAAAGGGCAATTACAAATATGTTGAATAGTTGAGGTGTTACTTCCTTTTTTGCACACATTAATTATGTATATTATCGACTAATCTGCTTCTTATTTTCTTGATTAAACCTTTTGTCTCGAAAATAAGAGAACAGTGAAAAATGCCCATTTCTCAAAGGGATGTATTATTTAATCTAACCAGCAATCCTCTCTTATTTGAAAAGTTGGGACCAGAGAGTGATGAACACAATAGCATTATTATCAAAATATCTGCCATTTTCTTGTCAATCCATAAATGGTTGAATTAAATAATTGTTTCAACTCTTCTGCTCTGTATTTCTTTCTTGTCATCTCGTACTGGAACTAAGATGTGAAAGCAAATCAACACCGTGCACTGTGTGTAAAAGAAACACTTGATCACCCCAGGTCGGCTTCTTCTTAACAGCCTAAATTGTGCTTTTGCTAAATTAATCTCTAGAAATGACACCTTGTGTGTTTTTTTTGTATTCTATTGTATTTACAAAATAATTGACCGGCCAGTCAAGTCTCCTGCTGTATTCTCACACAAACTATGAACAGAAAACAGAAACGTTTTTTCTGAAAACTCTCATGAAACAACCACAATTTATATATATATATATATATATATATATATATATATATATATATATATATATATATATATATATATATATATATATATGATTGTCAGATACTCTGAATGTACAATAGAGTATGTGCTGGCATGTAAGGAGCCATGTGGGGTGCAATACATCTAGGCAACATCAGTCTATTAGAAGCGACAACGGACGCTGTTAATGCAAGTGGCGATAGTAACAGAAACAATAATAATTGTACACATTTCTGTCAAACAGCCAGAGGATACACGCATAATGGCCGTGACGTGGGTAAATAACGCGTGGAGAAGCATTAGACAATACCTGGAATACCTACAGTCAACTTTGAAGGGGTTGGTCTGTTTTCGCCTGGACATATTATAGCCCACTCTCGGTTAAAAACCTGGAATATCCTCCTAAACCCGCACGGTTTCCCTTAGACCAGTTCAGGTGTTTTCCGCACTAACAGGACAGATGATGAACGAAATAACGATTAAAAAAAAAATGTGATCAAATCGTCTCCACGATCAGCAGAGTCGGGACCATTCACGGGGATAAAAAAAACAACAAAAAAAAACAAGAAACGGATACATAAAAAAAAGTCACATTCTTGCAGCAGTTAAAAAAAAATCCAGTCTCCGGTTGATTAGCGGGTTTTAAAAGATGTCCAAGCCCGAACAGAGAGACACCGAGCGGCCCCGAGCTGCTCCGATCCAGAGCCGCTGGCACCCGCGTACTCACTGCAGCGATGCACGAGCTCAGCTGATCTCTAACGCAAAGGAATGAAGCTACACCGAACTGGATTGTGGGATATGCAGGGACGACGAGGAGTTCATCATGCTGAAGATACTACGGTGCGTTCAAGGCATGTGGGAGAAAACACAACCCTTACTATATTTGCACATAATATAGTGCATCGATATTTTAATTGATATGACAAATCTAATATTTGGGAAAAGAGCAACATATTTTGACATCTATAATCAGAACTGATGACAATTACATGTTATATATTTTTAATATTTGTATATTGAACATTTTGTAAGTATATTAAATATAATAAGAAGATGGCAATCATACAAATGTATTTTACATTTTATTTGTAAAGAGCTTTTTTTTTTTTTTTTTTGAAGTTTACTACTATTTTTATGGTCAAAAGTGCAAACCTAAACCTAACAGCTAATGAGCTTGCATGTCAATGCCTTCATTTCATCACACAAAATACAACAGGAAGCTATATAACTTTAAAGTAACACAATTCTCATTTCAAGACAAAGGAAGAAATCAATTGAAGTATATGTCACTCAGAAGATGATTTATATGCTACACAAATGATCAAGCATAAATTAGAGGTTGAATAACATTCCAACAACTTATTGGAAAATATTTGTTTCAACATTGCACACCTAAAACATTTTTTATTTATTCATTTGGTTGACTATTAGGTGACTTGTGACAAAGTTATGAGCAGGACATTTTACACTTGTCAGTGCTCTCTGGTGGGAAATCCATGCAATAGCGACACTGTTTCTAAATTACCACAAACATATCTTCCACACTTCTGTTTTTCAATTGTTTTTGTCCTTTCTCAGCAAAAATGTAAAGGTACGTGATAAGCTTGTCGGCATATAGTGAGGGGTCGAGAGTTTTTTTTCAAATGCCAAAAGAAATATAACTTTGTTTTGAGGATGATGCCTAACTCTCAGAGGCAGATAACTAAAAACCTGACCAAATTACACAGAGTTTTTTTTGTAATTTGGAGGAAGTCAACGTTCCAGATTTCACACAGAAAAGTTATCTTGGTAACACAGAAAAGCTTCCTCTGTTTCAATAATGTCCTAAAAGGTTCTTCAAACATATTAAAAAAGCAGATATATACATACATACAAATTCAAGAAATGTCTGTGTTTCCATGAGATGAAAACACCAAGCAGATATCTTATTCATTTAGACAGTTTAATGATTGTTTTAAAGAAGTAAGGCTGTGAACATATGAAAAACAGACTCAACCAAAGTCTTCACATTACAATCACTGCTATCCATTTGATTATTGCTGCTGTTGCTTTACAATTGATCACAGCTCTGTGGTTTGTTATCTTCATCTGATGTTACATTTGATCTGAATTTATTTGACTCTATGTCACCATATTCAATTCCATCTGAATATTATCTGTCCATGAAAACAACCCCCTACTTAGACTCAAGACCCAACCTATCATGTATTAAGTGATAATAAACTGTTCATTAAGCCCAACCCACAGGAGCTTAAGTCCTGGCCACTAGGTGGTGCTCCAAAGCACCGAGCTGCTAAAGTCACAACACTTCATGTCTTCGTCATCACTGGCTGCCACGAGTAAACGGACCGCAGCACAACATTGACGGGGTAAAAAGATATTCTTCCGCGTAGTTAAGAGAAAATATGCCGTCTCAACAAAATAATCTCGATGTGTCGTGATGTTTACAGCGTTTGGAGACATGTTAACACTGAAACTGCAAGCCACGTTACGCAAAAATTATTTAGAGCCGATGATCTCGTGAGGTGAATGAGATGGCGCTAACGTAAGCTAGCTGTCTAAAGATAACGAGCCAAACGTTAGCCTTTTATGATCAATGCGTGAACGATGGACGAGAACAAGCGAGAGACAACGAGCAGATGATAATTACAATTTACAGCACAGCCACCTGCAGCTAGCGTTACATCTTTCATCATCACGAATACATAATTAATATATTACCCATGGTGTCCAGTGAACACTGGCATATCAGGTGTGAGTCTCTGGCAGAGGCGCACAGTGTGAAGAAGTCCTCTACGAGGAGCAGACGTTTCTGTACCGCGATGCTAAACTTCGGTCCGCGCTTCTTTCGCCAACCTCTGGGAGATGTCAGTGTAACCCTCCGCCTGCGGTAGATGTGCTGAGGCTGGAGTAGCCACCATTTTGCATGTCTAGTGTGTTCCTCCCTCCATTGCTAATAGAGACGATTCCAGTTATTTTCTGGCATCATTACGGCTAGTAAGTATATTCTCAGAATACTATCTCGGAAGAAATGTATGAAAACGTCTTTGCGTGTGAGTAATGGCCTGTGGTTTGTTCATGTCTGCGTTGACAACTCTCGCCGTGGCGCTGCATAGGAAGTCGCAGCCCTCAGTGCACCGGGGTTGTGGCTGTCAGCAGCTAAGTTAGCTAGCAGGGTTAGTCGAGTCTAATAGCTGGAGCTGCCTACCTGCGGGGCTAGGGATGTGGAGCTCAATGCACACTCAATTGGTGTGGCTGTCCAATACGTCAGAATAATTTTTGACAGTTCGCAATGCCAACTTTATGTTTTAACCTATTTCTAACCAACAAGCCAGCTAATAAGCTAGCTAGTTTCCTCTCCCCTTTGAGTTGAGCTTGTGTTTGAATTAGAGAGCTGGTCAGCTAACGAGCTAACACCACAGACGACTCGCTAGCTTGATCATTTAAACGCTTCAAGAAGGCCTGAACTGCATCATGTCCGGATCAATCGGCGATCAGATTCAGGTGTCACGAGCCTTAATGGCTGTTCTGTGTCGACTGCCGTGAGTGTAGCTTATAGCTTCATTTAACGAAATGATGTCAGCCAAGGTGAAGCTAGTGCTGCGTGTCAACCTGACGTGTTGCCCTTTTCCTGAAAATACTAGCGTTAGCTTGCTGTTAGCACCCTCTTGCTGTGTGTAATGTTGGTGAGCTGAGTAACGTTACACATTTGATAAATTGTACATTTTTCAACAAAAATGTCAACGTGACAATTACATATCCAGAAAGCGAGCGATAGCTAGTTTAACGTTGCGTCCTTTTTCTCTATTTTCACTTGACAACTAATTGTGTTAAGAGGGTAACAATAAGATACACGTCGTTTAACAAAGCTTATGTCATCTGAGGAAGACCAGTTTACTTAAAAACTATGTGTGGGTGAACATTACAGAAGTCAGCTGTAAGTTATGTAGGAAGTGGTCAGTTTAGTGTGACGTAGGGTTTGGGTGACTCCTGAGTATTTATTCGCATCCCTGTTTGAAAGAATGAACACGTGCCATTCCCACATATTGGTTAGTATTACCCTGGATACATGCGTCTCATAATAACTCATATACAAGAAATATCCAGGATTCAACTAAACAGGTTTTTGATTATTAATTATGTGTATACAACATTCGGCTTTTAAACAAGATGGCTATGACTTTAAAAGTGAACCTTGAACTCTGCAAACACAGTGATATGGTGACTATCTTTGTGGCACAATACTTACTTGAGCAAGTTAATTAGGTAGAGGTTTATTTACAGTAGGGTGTGGGTTAATTCAGACAAGGCATTGCTGTTGTGCCTCTCATACACTGAATTGAATTCACTCTTTTTGTCTCAAAAAGACTGAAATATCTCAACAACAGATTTAGTTTAAATTATTTGATTTAAAAAAAAAAGGACCTGTATAGCGCTTTTCTAGTCTTCCGAGCACTCAAAGCGCTTTAACATTAGATGACATCACTCACCCATTCACACACTGATGGGAGGAGCCACCATGCAAGGTGCCACAACCATTAATACTCCGTAGGCGCAGCTACTCGAGCAATTTAGGATTAAGTGTCTTGCTCAAGGACACATCGACATGGGCTTGCAGCGCCAGGGATCGAACCACCAATCCTCTGATTGAAAGACAATCTTGCTCACCACTAAGCCACAGTCGCCCTACAGTAGGGTGTGGGTTAATCAAACTATTTAGACAAGGCATTGCTGTTGTGTCTCTCATACACTGCATTTAATTCACACTTTTTTTTGTCTGTAGGTTCTCAAAAAGACTGAAATATCTCAACAACAGATTTAGTTTAAATTATATATGTTTGCCATTATCTTTTATACTTTACTAGATTATCCATTTCATACTACTATAGTGACTGCCACAACTGTCTTCATGACACATTTGACTTGCACAGCATTTTATTGTTAATCTCCTAGATTTATGATGCTTGTTGCTTTGCAAGATTTCCCTGCAGACTAGTTTGTAACATAACATCCAAATAAGTATTCTTATTTTTTGCTGAGGTTAAAAATTAGCACACCTATATCTGCCATGTCTAATCCTTATTTGGAGTAGAGATGTGAGAGAGATGGTGCCTCAGGTAAAAGAACTGAATTCTTGTTTACTTTGCAAACTGCTTGTTATTCAATTGAATTCCATGAAGCTGCATTTAGTTTTTGGTTTAAGATCTTTTAAACTGCAAAGCCTCTACTGGTTCATCTAATAAATCACACGACAGACCAAATTGGTCATATTAAGCTTAGTAATGGATCTAGGCTGTCTCTATTTTAAATGTGGTAGTAGACCTTGGTAGGAGGAGGAAAGCGCGGTGCCTGTAAACGGTGTTTTATTCTCAAGCACATCAAACAGCAGTCTAGCAGACTTTGAAACACTGGTAATCATATTTGGACTATCAAATACATGTCTTCTCCTCTACAAAGGTGCATAACCCAATCTTTTACTATACATCTTGGTGTACGTAGGTTATACATGTAAAACTTACTCCATAATGATTTATTTGTATTTTTACTCTTGCATGTTTGTTTTCCCTCATTGTGCATGGATGTGAATAACTATTATTCATTTCCCTGCACAGCTGATCACATATTAATGGTGATATGAGAAATTAGAATGATCTACTTTGAAAGTTATTCATTGATAACATCTCGGTGCATATCTGAGCACAAAGACAGAGAGAATAAAGAGACAACGTGTAGGTTACAACATCTTGTCTTATTGTGAAGAGATATATTACATCTCTGCTTTCACTTTCACAAGTCCTCTTGTTATTCGATTGTCTAATCTCTAAAACCAAGCAAAACTGTTTCATCTCTTAATGCTTCTACTACAATGTCTCAGACTTGAGGTTGACTGTGCCCTGTGAGATGAGGGAGGTGTGGCATCCTTGTTGCTTGTTGTCAGGCTCTGCAAGCTAATCTGGGCATGATCTCCAACTCTCATGAGAGCAAAAGCTTGTTATGAACATGCACAGTACATGAATGACTGTAAAGGAAAGTTGTGTTCATGACTACATGAGTCTTAGTCAAAGTCAGTCTCAGTCAAAGTTTTAAAGAAATGTAAATGCATTAGGGTTACCGTACTGATTTACCCTGCTTAAAATGAGTTGCCTGCAAAGCTATTGTTTTGTCAGGGTGTTTAGTTTTTACGTCAACCTTTTGGCGCAGGGCGTGGACCGGCGCCTTTTGTCATTGTCACACTTGGTCCAGATATCCCCAGCTACACTGAGCCGTTTTGTCCGACAAAAAAAATCAGTATGACCTCAAATTACTTGTCTGTCTGATCACTACCTTTTATCTTTAATATGGCTATACAGCTGAACAGTTGCCTTTTTGTCTTTATAGTGAAGTTGCGTAAAGTTGACCTTGGTGAGTAAACCCAAGACTGTTGAATATGTCCACTGCCCTCCATCCTGGGGTTTTTCTAATCTACCTACAATGTGCTCAATCCCTCCTTTTTTAAGTATTGACTTTTAAACTAAATACATTGTTCCACTTCATAGAAATAGTACCAGCATCGCACTAATGGTAACTATGTATGACAATCTGATGCGTTTTCTGATTGTTGAAGAATGTGCAGTTGTACTGCAAGAACGAGGAACTGGAAGTATTATGAGCTCGTAGCAGGGGCTGGAGTTACCTCCTTTAATGTGTAAACATTTGATTATAAGCACGTTGAGGGAAAGGGAGTCATGATTTATAGAGTCCACATGGGGTCCCTTCAGCTCAGGTAATGTAAATGGTGTTAAGATGGACTGTTCATTTCTGGCCTTATTAAAGTGCCTGACCACCCTTCCCATCTGTCTTTGATCACAGTGAATTCATATATTCTCAACAAACCTCCAATTTATGCAACATAAGATGCTCTCATTCCCTCCATGTCTCTAGCCTTATGTCCCTCAGTTGATTGGCATAGTTTCAAATCATTTTATTGAATCTATGCAGTGAAAGTTAACAAGACATGTCACTTTTCCCATTCAGATAGAAATATTCCAACCCCAACAATACACAGATCTAATAAGAGTCAGGAGCAGCCATTTATTTCCACTAAGATACATTTAAAGTTGACATTATTATTCAGTCTGCTTAATCTATAGCTGCTCTGGCAGTATTCTGAGTACTTGTCATGTGGAAGCTGGAGTTGCTTACAGAACAGGTTTATGTATGACAGATTCACAGAGTTACAAAACAAGGCTGTATTTGATGTTATGCTTCCATTTAAATCAGAGAGAAGTCATCAAACTAATGGATACATTGTCAGTTTGATTAGCATTGACGTTTTGAAAAACTGCATGTCAACATTAACAGAAAGGACAGCACTACAGAGGTTGTACAGCAAATTCAATTGGAAAAAAAGGAGTGTAGCTTGAATTGAAGCTACTTTTTAGAGAGAATAAAACATCTCGTCTTGCTCCTTTTTAAAGACTTTAAATTCCTAAAATTCTGTGAGAAACTAGTTTCTGAAATATTACTCAAAGAATACAATAGATCATGGCAGAACAGCTTTTGTTCATACGATCACCTATGTTGCAGGTTTTAAGGAGGAAGTAAGCATTTATTATCTTTATTCTCACAACTAAGCATGTAGTCATACATATTTAAACTTCTTCCTGTGGCCTAATGCATGTGTACTCTCAGAAGCTTCTCCACTAGGGAATGGAGCTTCACCGTCACTCTTCTTCCTGCTGCACCCTTAATACCATTTAAAAATGGCAGCTCTAAAAGGAATATTCATCTATTTGATTATTCATCATATCTTTTGCCAATGGTGTTTTAAGAGTTGAGTTGTTGCCCTAGGAATGCTCCGAATCTTTTCTTTGGAGAGGTTTTACCTGATTAGTTTAAGTAGTTAGAAACCGGTTATTGGGAGACATTTGTGGGGACAGAAGAAAGCAGAGGATGTGTTTACATGCAATGCCTAACTTATCACAATTTATGAAGTGCAGCTGGTCAGCAATCAAATTTCTTTGATACCCACTGGCATATTTTTTTTAACCAAGGCGTAGACATATTTTAGGTGTAGAAGTGATAAAAAGCTGCAGTGCGACATATTTTATTCATCCTCAAATTATCATCATTAGAAGTTCAGCTTTTTTGTTTTCTTCTGTTATAGTCTAGTCTTGTACCAACCCTGAGGCGACCAATCTGTTTCATTTCTAAATGTTTTCTAGAGAATGCCAGCTCCGATCAGACTGCGGGAGCTGATCCGGACTATCCGGACAGCACGGACCCAGGCAGAGGAGCGAGAGATGATCCAGAAAGAGTGCGCTGCTATACGCTCTTCCTTTAGAGAGGAAGACAATACATATCGTTGCAGAAATGTGGCAAAGCTACTTTATATGCACATGTTGGGCTACCCGGCACACTTTGGACAGGTATGTTTGCTGATGGTGGGGGGGATTACTGATTAATAGAGAAAGCTTTTGGGATTTCCAGTGACATTATTGTTACAAAGCTTACATCCCAGGTGACTTGTTTTTCAGCTTGAGTGCCTGAAGCTGATTGCATCTCAGAAGTTCACCGACAAACGAATAGGTTATTTGGGAGCTATGCTGCTTTTGGACGAGAGGCAGGACGTCCACCTACTAATGACAAATTGCATTAAAAAGTAAGTGGAGACAAGAACTTCCGTGAATATATTAATGTTTTGCTTTTGAGAGGATTTCTTTTTTTTAAAAATCCACAGTAATTAGAATAATGAGGTGTTGGCAATTTGTATCCCCAAAATCTACCTTACCTGCTACTGGAACATCATCCATAAATGTTGTTGGATCTTTATTTTGTGTGTCCATGACTCATTCAGCTCTCTTCTCCAACACAGTGACTTGAATCACAGCACACAATACGTCCAGGGCCTGGCCTTGTGCACTTTGGGTTGTATGGGTTCCTCAGAAATGTGTCGTGACCTTGCTGGTGAGGTAGAGAAGCTGCTCAAAACATCCAATTCCTACTTGAGGAAAAAAGTAAGCCTGATAGTTCACATTTATATGAATGCTTTTTTCAAATCTGTGGTTGACAATTTATGAATGGAAATGTTGACATGCCGGCTGACAAGTCACATTCGCAAGTGAAGTATTGTGTTAATTGTTGGACTGGTTCCTCATTGTAACATTATTGTTACAGTGTTATGTCTCAATATTTGTTGACAGGCAGCGTTGTGTGCAGTTCATGTCATCAGGAAGGTTCCAGAACTAATGGAAATGTTCCTTCCAGCTACAAAAAACCTGCTGAGCGAGAAAAACCATGGTAAGTGTAAACGGTTTGTCAGGATGCTGCAGGCTCGCGGGGGCGTGTCCAGCTACTCAGTGCTTTGCTTAGTAAGAGCTGGTCCTTTTTGTGGTGTCCTTTGCAGAAGACAGTGGAATTAATAAGTCTGTCGTAAACAGGATACAGTATGTCGCAGGGAAATATTTTTTTGTAACTCTGCCGAAATTACTTGATCTTCTTTGACGTTGTATGGCACTGCAGCAGTGATTGCTTCAGTTAAAACAATTTGAAAATTCATGTGTTTTCTTTGCTTTTTTGTAGATCATTGTTCAGACCATGTATGCTTATTCACTTTTAAATAAACAGCAACCCTAATCAATGATATGAATATATTCTTTTACATGTAAAAATAACAGTTACAAAATTTATTACTAAGAAAATGTCCAAAAGCAATTCCAATTTAATGATGTTAGAATTTGACATATATTTATGACTGTTGTGTAGCTCAGAGCTCACCGTCAAATCTTTCCACTGCAGTCATTTAGATGATTAGTTTTTAACCTTGTAACATTCAGATCAAGTCACAAAGAAATGATTAGGCTGTGTGATATCCTTAGAGATTTATGATGCTGTCACCTGATGTTCCCTGCTATTAACCATGTCTGCTAGTAGCACATCATATTTTTTTCATCTGACTTGGGTGACAAGTGTAAAGCCTGCATATTGGTATATGTTTTTGTAATGCGTGTAAATCACATTTTAGAAGAAGCATTGCAGATTCCTATTTTCGGTCATTTGGCACACGCAGTACTAAGAAGTTGTAAAAGCTGAATGCTTATATGTTTGTGTTATTTTGTCATTGTCACTTTGTGCGGCAATAACGGAGCACGTTTGTTAATTTCATTGGGACCACCTCTGGCAAATAGACATACTGCATTGACCAATCAAATGCATACAAGTACACTGCTCTGAATATCATAAGCATTCAAACTCATCTATGATTCAAACTGGCCCTCATTAATTGATTTTTAGTGTATCATTTGTATCTATAATAGTTGCACCCACTAACATAGTCCCTTCTGCTTTTAGATCTGAATGCCCACCAACAAATGTGTAATGTAGACAAACTCGTGTCACTTTACTCTTTACTATTTCCCCAGGTGTTCTCCATACATCGGTTGTCCTCCTCACTGAGATGTGTGAACGAAGTCCTGACATGCTGGCCCACTTCAGAAAGGTACAAACACGGTCTCTTACTGAAAGTACCTTAACATAGTTACTTACGCATTTCTCTTAAGCTCACGTCACATTTCATTCTCCTTTTGCGAATACTTTTCCTTTTGGTATAGCTAAGCTTAGGCAAAGATGTTTTGGGGCTGGGATTGCGCAACAGGTTTGCTCTACATTCAAAGTATGTCTCAATCTTTTATCTCCTTCCACTGTCCTTTCCTCTTGTATTTCAACTGCTGCTATACCTCTTCTTCTCTAGGTGTAAAACTGTGCCACAAGCACCACCCCTCATGCTCATGATATTTTAAGCTTTCTGAAAGTGAATGATTTCCAGTTTCCCCTCCCTAACATCTACCTCATATTTTTTCTGTCATTTGTCTTTGTTACAATTCCTGCATTGTTAGAATGAGAAGGTAAGAGTACATTCTGATCTCATAGCTGGTGCATGCTGTAAATAGTAATCACTCCTCACACTCACCTCAGACGTAATGTTGAGTAATGTCATGTTATGTTTTAATTTACATTTTTAATTTGCTTAACTTGTACAGTGATCATAACAATGTCAGTGTTTTTAAAAATGATAAAATAATCTTATGGTCCATTTGTCAGACACATTTCTTGCTATTGTTGTGAGTGTAATCTTTGCCTAATGTGCAACTCATTTGATCACGCTTTTAATTAAAAGCAGTTGGTGGGTGTGTTCACATGGTCGCCACAGGTGTTGTCACGGAGAACAGATGATTTCCACTGTGTCTCTGTCACTATTAGAGGGCAGCTTGTCATGTTACTTAGTCTTAGTACCACACCTTGGCATTTTGAGTTGCTTGTTTGTCATCATACCCACAGCAGACGAGAATATTTATTATTTATCCTGTAAAGTGAGCTGGTCTAAAACATGTTCAGTGTGGGTTAACAGAGGGACAGAAAAAAGGGAAAGAAACTAGGCCTTCTAACAACTCCAAACCTACAAGTCAGTCTTCGTGTTTTTGAGGCTAAACGCACCCGAGACTTACCTCTCTTCTGCATGCAAAGAGATGAAATTATGCTTAATCTTTCAATTTAAGGCAGGATAAGACAGCGAGCTGTTTTCTCTGTGTTTCTTTAAGGTTCAATTTTGATAAGCTGTTTCACAAGCCTTTGAGAGATTTCAATGACATAGATGAGAAAATGGATTATTGTGGCCCGATGTTTCCTATCTTAATTTAAATCAATTTTTTTCTTGTTGTTGAATTGAATGCTGGCTTTTATTATACATATGTGTATTAAGTGTCTTTTAGAGGTTACGGAAGTGTTTATGCAGATGTTCTTTTTCCCTCAAAGCCAGATCCTACCCAATATACTTGTACAAGTTACGGTTTTGATTTCACACCTTAAAAAATGTGACTATTCAATCACCTCTCAACCATATTACTCTACCTCAATAATAAAAAAAAAAATCACAACTCTTTTTTTGCTTTTGGTATGAGTTTGGCTGGCTGCCGCCGTCAATGACAAATTACTAACTTGAACAGTTAATGGAGAACATTGCATAAATGTAGGAACAGTAGAACATTTGAAAGATCTACTCAAAATACTGTGACACGTCTCCTTTTCTGTTCTGTTGTTGGTCTTTTTGTAGCTGGTCCCCCAGTTGGTGAGAATCCTGAAGAACCTAATCATGTCTGGATACTCTCCTGAACATGATGTGTCCGGCATTAGCGACCCATTCCTGCAGGTAGATCTCCTTCTTTCTTGATCTAAGTTGTGCCCTACTACAATGCCAACATACAAGCAGCAAGCAAGGAGTGGGACAAGATGAACCAGAATATTTTGTACTGTGGGAGTCAATAAGGTGCATCACACATGCCAAGGGATGTGACTGGACCGTTCCTTTCTTTCTTTAGGTGCGGATATTGAGACTACTGCGCATTTTAGGCAAGAGTGATGATGACTCCAGTGAAGCAATGAATGACATTCTTGCACAGGTTAGAAATACACACAATCAGTGTTTTCCGCCCAAAGCTTTTCAGACTGAGTGTTATTTATTTATGTATTTGTACTTGCAGGTTGCAACAAACACAGAGACGAGTAAAAATGTGGGCAATGCAATTCTCTACGAGACTGTACTGACTATAATGGACATCAAGTCTGAAAGTGGACTCAGGGTGAGTTAATTTCATATAAAGTTAATCTTAGCATAAGCATTTTTCTTTGTCGCTAAATGTCTTTTATCTTACAGGTTTTGGCCATTAACATACTCGGTCGCTTCCTTCTAAACAACGACAAAAATATAAGGTAACTAATTTGTTTAAAGTACTTTTTGTTTCACGCATTGAGTCATCTAAATTGCTTTTATTCATGTATTATATCTTTTAATTAAATTCATCTTTCCAGATACGTGGCATTGACATCTCTACTAAAGACTGTACAGACAGACCACAATGCAGTGCAGAGGCATCGGAGCACCATTGTGGATTGTTTAAAAGACCTGGATGTGTCCATCAAGAGGTGAGTCACAAGTGCATACATTACCTAAAGGGATAGGTCGGGAGTTTTAAAACAATCCCATATCTACAAGATTACATTTCTTACTAGGTAGCCATGTTGTAGGGGTGGGAATCGTCAGAAGTCCCCCGATACGATCACGATACTTAGGTCCCGATACGATACTATCACGATAGAGCAATATTACCATGATATTGCGATATATTGGGTATTGCGATACCTTGAGATTTATTACCTTTTTCCATCTGCAAATTGTCCCCAAAGCAAAACATACTTCATCTTATAAGATAACACTTGCAGTCTGTTCATCTCACTTCAATCATTTTTATTGCAGAAAATGTGACAAACTGACAACTCTCTCAT
Source organism: Clinocottus analis (assembly GCF_023055335.1). Lineage (NCBI taxonomy): Eukaryota > Metazoa > Chordata > Actinopteri > Perciformes > Cottidae > Clinocottus > Clinocottus analis. The sequence continues at coordinate 12,538,654 of NW_027175820.1, read as the reverse complement.
AAATGTTGCACCTGACAAACTGAACTGTTGGTATGACAGTCTACATAGCAGGATGCACCGGAGAGAGGGCGGTGCTTATCTCTGCGGTTTATCCCCAGGCAAAAAGTTTTTATTTCTGCCATCCACCATGAAAATAACCACTATCTCTGCTTTATGCCTTTTGTGGAAATCCCAAAGACGTCAGAGCATCAAACGCTGTCGTGTCTGAATTCATAATATGATCCGTAGGAATTTCACCGACTTCTACAGGAACTGCATCGGGATGAAGGTTGTTACGGATTAACAGGTGGCCGTGTTAAAGGGTGACTTTGGACCGAAAGTCTCCAGTTAACACGGCCACCTTTCAATCTGTAACACCAGCCACTTCAAGCGCTACGAGAGCACCTGTAGCTAGTTTGATTTATGCTTTTTTCAACATCTTTGACCAGCGCCGTGTCGCGGATGTCATCCTGTGCGCAGTGCAACAACTGTGCGAGTAGCAGCGCTACGAGTGACAGGAAGTCCAGACGTTTGATTTACACGTAGACAGCGCATTTCTCATTTCTTTCTCCGATGCCTCCAATAATTGATTACATAAAAGATCGATACTTGGCTTCCGTGTATCGATACAATATTGCCACGCAAACTATCGTGATACTATGCTGTTTTTTCCCACCCCTACCATGTTGTTTCTGACCTATTGTCTACTTTTCATTGTTTCAGACGTGCAATGGAACTGAGCTTTGCCCTGGTGAATGGCAACAACATTAGAGGCATGATGAAAGAGCTGCTGTACTTCCTGGACTCCTGTGACCCAGAATTCAAAGCAGACTGTGCATCAGGAGTCTTTCTAGCTGCGGAGAAGTACGGCACTGATTGACAGATTTCACTGCACATCACACCTGTGCTCAGCTATTTTGTAATAATTATATACACATCCTGTGTAACCTAATCGTATTTGTGTTTTTTTTTTTGGCCCTTTGAGGTCCAGGTTTCTAGAACCTGACAGAAGTACTCATCTGCATTAATTAGATACATGTAGACTAAATATCAGTTATGCCTGTAGAAGTAATGCATATCACGCTAAACCTTTGTTAGTGGTACTACAGAGGATGGTGAACACTGAAATGCTGAATGATGATAAAATGAGTGATCCATCGTCTGACAGACCATGTTGATACCATTTATTTTCTGACGGCATTGGTTCCCTGCCTGTGTAGAGTTTACATAACTTGGCATGTTTAGGATCTTTCTTAAGTGCTGCGCTTGGACTAATTATTGTATCATGTTACAGGTATGCCCCTTCGAAACGATGGCACATAGACACCATTATGAGAGTCCTGACAACAGTATGTATATTTCAAAAACACTTGTGCCTCCAATTTCTTTGATAGTTTTAAAGTGATTCATAGTGTGCATTATCAAAATAATCAGTGTTACGTGGAGAACTTCTTATTATCGGGGTTCACTGGAAGAAATACTTGAAATATGTTTATTTGTCATTGACAACTCTGCTCGTCCTTACAGGCAGGAAGCTATGTGCGAGATGATTCTGTTCCCAATCTCATCCAGCTCATCACCAACAGTGTGGAGATGCATGCCTATACAGTCCAGAGACTTTACAAAGCACTGCTTGATGACATCTCACAGGTCAGAGCAGTTCCCATCCAGATTTAAGACTTTGCTTTTTTTGAAGCACTGTTATAAGAGCCTAAGAATGCACTAAAGTAGACTTTTTTTTTTTCTGTGTTCTCTAGCAACCGCTAGTGCAGGTGGCGTCCTGGTGCACAGGAGAGTACGGGGACCTGCTAGTATCTGGGCAGTGTGAGGAGGAGGAGCCCATCCAGGTACACCTGGAAGAATCCCAGTTAATCGCCACATGCACAAATTGAAGACCACAGTATACACAAACCTCAAACCAGAGTAAAACATCAGATGTTTTGCTTCTTTTTATTTAAGGTGACTGAGGATGAAGTTCTGGACGTGCTTGAAGGCCTCCTGGTGTCCAACCTGTCTACGCCTGTGACTCGGGGTTATTCCCTTACTGCCATCATGAAGCTGTCTACTCGCTTCAGCAGTGTAAAGTGAGTCATGTTTGTTTTTTTTACGTTTATCCTTTACGTTGAAGCTTTACAATCATGATACATTTAACAATGCATTCCTCTTTTCTAACATGTAAAAATATAAATTGCGTTTCAGCCGAATCAAGAAAGTGGTTTCGATATATGGCAGCAGCATCGATGTAGAGCTTCAGCAGAGAGCGGTGGAGTACAACGCGCTGTTCAAGAAATACGACCACATGAGGTGAAACTGCTTTGCCCTCGACTAGACACTCATTGTGCCCGTTTGTAGAAAGGTGGTTGAGTTTTGTGCATCTTTTGTCTCTCTTCTTATTGCTTTCTTGATCCCTGACATTAGGCCAGCTCTCCTGGAGCGAATGCCCATTATGGAGAAAACTTCTGCTAATGGCCCCACAGAGATTGTGCAGACAAATGGGGAGACGGAGCCCTCTCTTGTGGAATCAAAACATCCACCACCTGTCACTCAGCCAGGCAACCAGGTGAGAGCTTTTTCTGCTACTTTATTGTGAACAAATTTAAGACATTGAGAAGAAATATTAATTTGAGTCGCTAGTTAAAACAATTAACAGAATACATTCTTGCTGTCAAAAAAAGATTTAAAATAATTTAACCGATAAATATAAATTTTTGCCAACTACTTTTTTCGATTAGTTAATTTTATCGACGGGTCCCTCAAACACAAAAGCACCATTTTCAATTTTGTGTTCACCACAGATGTGCTCATAAGTTTATTTTAAATAAGTAATTAAGCATGCAAAAAAGCATTGATAACGACTAATCACAGACCGAAATGAACAATGAGTTGACGAAACAACTAAGAGGATGCAGCCCAGATGAATGTTTTTTTGTAGTGTAATCCTGTGTGGTCCTTGTTCCCCAGGCTAATGATTTGTTAGACCTGCTAGGAGGTAATGATGTGGTTCCAGTAATCCAGACCGCAGTGCTCACCAAGCCTGCCTCAGCTGGAGGAGAGCTGCTTGATCTGCTGGGAGACCTCTCGCTAAGCGGTAGGATGCTGAGGACCTGAACTAAACTTTTGTTAGCCACCAGTGTGAATGTAATGCCCAACATGTGCCTGCTACTGTTCAGTAGAAAGGTATCGCTGACATTGTCTGTCTGGCTTTGGAATAAAAAAGTAAACGGAAGTCTTTTTTTGTGTTGCTGCTGCTTCTTTCCAGGCGTCCCGCCTAGTGTACCCACTTCCCAACCGTCTTTCCTCCTGGATGGCCTCTCCTCACAGCCCTTGTTTAATGACATTGCAGCTGCAGGTGAGAGTCTGTTGCTCCTTTGACCATTCACCTTTAAATATGCATTAATTTGTGGTATTGTCATATATGAAAGTACTCTTTTTTTTTTGGGATTGCCATGACTCATCCAATGAAACATTCTGAATTTATATCTCTAAATCTTTTGATGATTTGTTTCTCTGAAATCTCTATCTAGCTATTCCTTCTATGACTGCATACAACAAGAATGGACTGAAAATAGACTTCACATTTGAGAGAGCTAATCCCAATCCAAACATCGCCGTCATCACCATCCATGCTTCCAACTCAACAGAGGCAGACATGACAGACTTTGTTTTTCAGGCTGCAGTACCAAAGGTAAGCAGGCACAATCTGACAATTATATTAAACTGACTGATTTTAATGCATCATGATTACAGATTTAAAAAGTTATGATTTTGCATGTATACCCGGGGCCATACTGAGTCTGTTTTTGGCCGGACAGATAAGCTATAGAGGTGTTTATCAAGGAGCTCTGGCGGCCACGATTATTCCGCGTTGCCTATTTTACAATCATATTAACTGTTTGGCAAATAAAAAAAGTGCAATTTGAGTTATTTGACCTGAAGTTCCATCAATTGCAGTTAGTGTATGATCAATGTAAGCATTCATATTTTATGCTGCAGTAATGACCCCATTCCTCACAGGGTATTTTCAAATGTTCTTATAACGTTGTGTCTCCTATCTGTTTGTCAGACATTCCAGCTGCAGCTCCTCTCCCCGAGCAGTAATGTTGTCCCAGCACTTAACCAGGGAACCGTCACACAGGTCATCAGAGTCCTCAACCCACAGAAGGTGAGTTTGTCCTTCACAAATTGTGTTAGACTTATTATTTTTAAACTTTTGAAGCACACTAAGCAAACATTTAAGACCTGTACAGTCTCAAATATATGCAAGAATTTCTTTTTTCATAAACATCATCCTCACAACATTTCAGCAACAGCTTCGAATGAGGATCAAGCTGACGTACACCCTCAAAGGCTCACCTGTGCAAGACCTGGCTGAGGTTAATAACTTCCCTCCTCAGTCCTGGCAGTGATGAGCTGCATCTGTTGCTCTGAAAAGCCCCCACAAAGGGAACTATGAAAACGATTTTCCTTTCACCTCCCTCCGATCTTCCTATGGATCCCTCTGTGACGTCACTGCAGCCCGCTGCCCTCGATTTGCATGGGAAGCAGCAGAGCATCTAACACAGGAGAAAAATACAGATGATACGAAGAGCCTATTGACTATTGACATCACCAGAATAATTGGGAAAACATATCAATCAAAGAACTTTCTTTTTTCTTTCTCAATTGGTTTCCATCGTGTCTTTTGTGTAGTAGTACTATTTTCCACATTAAACCCTTTGCTCTGCACCATTACAACACACAAAAGCACATGCACACCATTTACTGTGGCACACTTCACATCTCGAGTTACTGTAGAGTTGTCCATTGAGTACTGCAGTAACCATAGTTTTATTTTCATTTATAATTAAGCTAAAATGCAGTTGAAACACTTTGCTCCATTGCTTCTTGGCTTTGCGTTCAGATTCTTTTATATGAATCGTCAGTCCAATGATGGCGCAGAAAAAGCTTTGTAATGGTCTATTTAGTGTGACTGTAAACTTCTTTTTTTTTTGCTTCCACTCATTCTGGGTGATATCTTTTGTCAGATAGTTGTATTCATTTTGAATTACATACATTTTCTTAACGTATGTTTGAGCATTTTATAGGATCACAATCGAACCCTGATTCAAGCTTGCGGGAATTTCTGGTTGTAGGCCTCTATTAAATTCAACGGTTAATTGCTTAGCATAGTTTGAGGAGGGGCATTCATAAGGATGAATAAAATCCAGGCCTGACATTTATATCAAGAGGAGCTGATTGCATTTGTGTTGGAGATCTGCATTTAAACTTTTCCCGCAGCTGTGTCATCACAGTCTAGCTTGCAATTTAGATACATCTCTGATTTGTTTAACTTGGTTGAACTTTGTCACAATGCACATACATGTAAATGAAGCTTGTTATGAATGTAGTTACATGCACTGAATGCTTCTCCCCCCCCCCCCCCCCCACCTCTCCCCCTTCAAGTCTTCTTTCTCATGGCTGTCTCTTTGATGGGGACACTCATCTTATTGGCACTATGTTTGTGAAAGTTTGTTTTATTTCTGCAGTAATTTGACTTAATTATTTATGCCTGATATCAAAGTGATGTGCCTTTCTGACTTGGCTGGATAAAAGCCTCTGAACTATTGAGTTCTGTATGAGCTTCGTTTGTAAGTCTGCTTGTGTGCTGATCCTTTTTTTTAAATCTCTGGAAAATGGTCTTAATGGATCTAACGCTGTAAATCACTTAATTTAATGACTTTATCTTGTTCACTTATATATCTCTTCAGTTAATAATCATTCATCCACTAATACTGGCCTACCTGGATGTCCACGTCTTTTTGTCTTTGTTTCGACACAAACATAAATCATGGGAACGCAATATTTCTTTCCCTATATTGTGTGGCCGACTTTCCATTAAGAAGGCTTCAGTCAAAAGTCCTAAAACAAGCAAATCTCAAATATTAAGGCAGCTAATAGACTTTTCATAGGCTGGCTACAAGGTTTCAAGTGTTTTTAAACGGTATGAATGTTCCACTGAAGTAAAATATCTTAAAGCCGCCCACCACCCCCGTCAACCAACAGTGAAGTGTTAGTTCGGATCACTTGGTGAGGTACTGGGACGGGGGTTTTTGGTGACTGTATGATTTCTCCGCTCTCGTCTTCTCCAAACCAGAATTCTGACCATGCTGTCGGGGACAGTAACCTTAATACCTCACAATGTTCTGTCTTTCTGTTAACTTTAAGTTGCAGTAGATTGACAGTGTTTAGTCATGAATTGCAATCATGAGGATCATCTGCATGAGAGAAACTAATGGTAGTTTGTGTATCTCATTACTTAACAAGCTTGGCAGCCCTGCGATGCTGTGTAGAGATCCTCAGATGTTCAATCAGGCTGTGTGCTTCTTTTCACTATGCTTCACTGTCTTCTAATGTCTGTGACCAAATCAGAGAGACTATTAGCTTTGGAAATATTTTTGAGCTATGATATGTGTATATGGAGAAAATTATTGCAGTTTAACTTTTTTTTTCTGTTGACGAATGCTATATCGGCTTTTCTTCTGTACATATTGAGGGCTTTTACAATTGTCTCTTGTACTATCTTTCGTCATTTTTTTTTTTTTTTTTTTTTTAGATACCATTTTCTAAAAATTCCAATTATTCACAATGTATATTGTCTAAATAGATCTCGTCAACATCAGTCGATAAAGATTTCCCTGTATCATCACTCAGTCATTGTAAAAGATATATGATCTGCTGCCTGTACATTGTATATAGTTGTAAAACCAACAAAAGCTGATCAAATTAAATAAAACTCACATGAAGACTAAAAAGATTAGCTAGGAAGTATAATTGTATGCATATGTAAAGAGAAAAAAACCCTGAGGATGCAGTTGAGTTGCATTTGATTTACCATTCTTCCTACTTCATTCATTATCGGATGTGTCGTCTTTGCTTTTACAAAGATGGTAGGCTACTGATCGGGGTCCCTTTGGATGTTAAAATGAGGGTATATCTGAATGATGAACCGAACTACTGAGAAACCTAAGCACAGCGCTTCACAGCAGAAGTGGCACCTTGCTTCGTCTGCTTCCCTGCCCCCAGACTGCCTCATGCATCCATGCCCTCGTTCGAAAAGGAGCAGGTTTCTTGCCACGATGCAACCCTTCCTTCTGCCCTCGTTTAGTTTAACCTGCTGCACTTTTAACAATTTGATCTATTAAACACTTTTTAACATACAAATTGCTTCTTGAAATGAGGCCCTGTGGTCTTCTTGGCTTGTTGGCTCTCACTGTTGCCTGGTTACCTTTTTGCTGCCATGTAGCACTTTCCTCAAAGCATTATATCTCAAAGTGCCACCTCAAAATGTTTAATTTTCCCAGTATGGTCAGTAGGTTTATGTTGCAATAGTGTATCTAATAGACATTTTATAAGTGGTTCCCGATGTGTATGTATGAGCAGCAGTGTCCTTCCCTGGTCTGAACATTACACGGCTTTCTTACGGCTTTCTTATGGCTTCCTTTCTTTACTTTTCGTTGACTTTGTTTGCCTCTGCAAGGCACAGCTTTCAGTTTCTCATTGTAGTCCCTAATACACAAGGTGGTGTTTTGTATTCAACTTTATATGGCAGTCAATCACAGCAGGATATGAGGAAGGAAGGCAATTTTCTTTTCTTCATTTTGGGATTATGGGTTGCTGCTTTACCAGTCCCAAAACAAACCAGGGACATGCCTGTGCTACCAGATAATAACCAACAGGGGGGGCTGTACAAATTGGAAGGCTGACAGGGTGGGAAAGGAACTTTCATCAATTCCTGAATATTTTAGTTGAGTTTTGTATCATCTTATTCAACCAATATGTACCCTTGTTAAACACATCTGATCAGTTATTTCAATTATACCGTAAACTCATGCAGTTTTGAATGTTGGAAATGAACCCAACATTAGTGCGTTGGACACTAACTTAAAAGTAAGAAAAGAAACAAATACCCATCTCGTGTGTGTGTGTGTGTGTGTGTGTGAGTGTGAGACGGAAAGAAAATAATCATTCTTGAAAGAGTGTGATGTGTGTGACATGTCAAGACATCATTTTTGGCTGCAAATTAATCTTTCAGCTTCTGAGCTGCATGTGAAAACCAGTGTAAATAATGTGATTTCTACTCTTGACCTGAGACACTTTTTGAAATGCAAGAAAAGGTTAAATAAAATCGGTCACACCACTGTCATGGGTCAGTACTAATATGTACAATAAGACGTTGTTCAGAGAGTGCTCACAATATTAATGTTTTTTCTTTATAGTGATGAAAGTGCACATCCATCATTTGGATAATTGATTTTTTTTTTTATTTGTTAGGGTGAATTCAGTGTGTCAAGGGCTTGGAGGAGCATCTGAATTGTTACCCATGTTCATGTTCCCTGTTGAATCAAAAATGCATCCATTGTATTTTGAAAACAAAATCTGTTTGTAACCCCAAGGCCTGTTCTGACTGTAAAACAACATGGTGTCTGATTTGTTGGGGGAGGGTGGCGGTATGAAGTTCACTTTCGCCACATGTTGAACTGAATCCCAGTTCCATAGCTTGAAGGTGAGTGTACTGAAATGATTAAAGATGAGAAGTTGTATACTATTAAATGGGATATTTTCAATTTATGCTGTGTATTCTTGTCTTTGGGTTGGAGAACATTAACAAGCAAATAAAAATTCAAATAAAAATCTAGTTTGTTTTCTTGGTTTGGGGATGTGCTGTAACTAAAGATGTCACACAGATTATCAGGCCTAATAATTATTCGTGCTTGGCTCATTTTGAAATTTTCAGGGTTGATTAATACAAATAATAGGATTTAAAGTATCTCTTACTATTAATATATTTTTGCAACCTTGATTTCTTATGTGTGATTGTTATATTTTAATAAATAAATGTCATAATATTAGAGGTTGGATTAAATGAAACAAACTATAGATAGATAATCGTGTAGCTGCTATTATCAAGCATCTGATAAACTGATTAGCATGATGGGTGTCTGTAGGAATCAAACCTTCACCCTATTGTGTGTACTGGTCATAGATGATGAATGGGGATCTGTGAAGCACTTTTAATATAGTTATATAAATTTAATATGGCTGAATTTCATTTAGCTGCTTCAGTTTCAGGGTCCTGGTATGGTGCACAACTGTCTCTCTGGGACCCTCATCCCAGTCATCTTTAATGTGAATAATATCACCTGTGCTGCTGCTGTGAAAAACGCACCTCCTGTCACTGAGCTGAGAATTCAATTAGTTAAAGTTATGTATGAACAGGTGTGTTATTGGGAGTTCTTAGCCTAACCTTCCCTTATGGGACCTGTGAATAACCTGCACCTTTCATCCTAGGATTCATCTATTTTTAAGTATGATGTGTGCATTTGGCCTAACTACTAATTTAGTCATATTCATAATTAATTATGACATTTTATATTCTGCCCTTTAGGCTGATAATTGTGCACTTTGTGGAAAATAGTTTTTGGTTTCACTACAAGGTGTTAAAAATACAATATCTACAGATCTGCCCTGTCTTAAGTAATGTAAACTAACTTCGCTAGCTAATTGTTTATTTTAATTATTTAAATTTAAATGATTGAACAGAAAAATGCATACCCTCTGTGATTTGGGCTGGACTGTTGCTCCTCTACAGCCAAGTGGAACAAAGGTAAGTTTAAAAAACAACAACATTAAAATACTTTAAGTAAAGGACGATTATTATTGCTAGCTTTGTATTTCAGCCTGCGTTTGGTAAGATAAAGAGGCAGAAATTAGCCTGTATTCTGTTATTTGTCGATATTAACGTTAACTGTTGGACTACTGTTAGACTATAGCTAACAATCACATTTAAGATATTAGAAAAAAAGATGTGTACAGTATACTATTATAAGCAAGTTAGCTTATAAAGCAAACTAGCTAGTTAGCTTAATGTTAACTAGCGTTAGCTGAACGGGCCTTAAACAACAAATTTATGTTCATAAGACGTCTGTTAATGTTAATTAAATTTAATAATTAATACATGATATTGGTCCAGATGCTTCGTCTTAGTCAAGCAGTAAATATAGGTTTGACAAAGCATTTCTCATTTGTTAGATGAGAACAAACACATTTATATAATAATGATGTTTTGTATCTATAAAACAGAATGCGATCTAAAAAAAGGGAACTGAATATTATGACATGTTATAATAATGTTATTGTTATGGATATTGATACCATGAAAAATATAAATACAATGATCAACCCAATCGGTTAAATCCCCCTTGAGTAACTAAAACACGCCCTCCGAGGGCAGGTCGGGTTTTTTTTTTGTTATGAATTACATCAAGTGGTAAAAGTCTTGCCTTATGATTAATGCAAAACGCCTCTCCCTTCAAAGAGGAATGCATTGTAAGCGCCCTGAACCCGCCCATAATTATTATTGATCCGGTCTCCAGCAGGCCCATCTGACTGCGCTCAGCTTCAGTCTGGACATGGCGTCGCTGCACCGACACGGGACGCATCTCCTCCTCTCTGCGGGAATCTGCCAGTCGCGCACCGGGACGGCACTTCTCGGTTCACGTCGCGGTTAATAGCGATCATACATGGCGATGGAGGACGAGGATAATAACAACATAGCCATCGCGGCGACAAACACCCAAACGAAAGGAGGTGATGTCGGAGATAACGGGGCTTGCATAGACAGGCAGCCGGACACGGTGCCACACCAAGCGGGGCTGAATCCGACTGCAGGTCGCGGCAGCCGCAGTGGTCCGGGATCTCATGCTGCGACGGGGATCCGAGTGCTAAAGGCAAGTCATTACGAGGGGATGTGCTTTCTGGTGATGCAGTATAGTATAGGGGGTTCAAACAGTGCTCGACACACGTATCTCTGTATTGTGTTACATGTCAAGGTTTTTCTTGCATTGCAGTTTGTGCTTCAAGCAGGGCAAAGTGCATGAGAGTGAATTCGCATTCCTGTATTATTATGTAATGGCTGTGATATCCAATGATTGATGTTCTAGTATTGATGTTTGATCCTGTGGATGAATGCCACTCAGTGAGGAATGTACCAGAGCCAATTAACACACACTTACACACAATGTAGGTTTTTGAGCCTTTAGGAAGGCCCACTGCTGAACATTTCTTCTATGACATTTTAGGTCAAGACACATGATGTGTAACGACATGTAATTCCCTGAGGTAGCTGCTTACAAGACAATGACAAACATAAACACAAAACATCTCTGCTGTGCTTTTCAATGCCTGTTTATGCAGTTATTGCATTTTAAAACATAAAATAAATAGGTCACCTTGTTAATAAGTGTATAATATCATATGCAAAATGTAGATTTGCTTTCGGGTTTGATTCAGCTTTGTGATATTTCTGCTTACAGACCATTTACCCAAAATCCAGTCAATTTAAGGGACCAATGCTTATGTATTCACATCGACATGAAATAGATAATCAAGTTGTGTCTTACCTAAATGTGTTAATTAAATCAGGAGCTACTTCCAAAACCTACCTAGACAGGTGGGCACCTGTCTAACTTCTGGACTAATGCTGATCCAGTTATGACCCATTTGAGAAGTGAACATTTTACATTTTTAAAGGCACAAACATAAGAAATCATTCAAATGTAATTATATATCAATTGGTAACTAATGTGAAAGTGGCATAACATTATATTTTAACATTTCAAACTGAATATATGTTATATTGGACATTAAATAGAAGAAGAACATTCCAATGCATTTATTATTTGGTTAATTATCAATTATATTGTTATTATTAATTAATTAAAAGTTATAAAGGCCAGATCTCTGCTGGGTGACTCGACCGAACGCACAATCTCCCACCAGTCTTACGCCTGACAGAGATAATACTAATATCATATATCTGCTCCAGCTATGTTACGTTTTTAAGTTTGTCAAAACACATCCATTATTGATGATTATTTCATCATAATAATAAAAACATAACTTTGGGCTCTGGAAAGTTATGACCCAGATTTCTCATTGTTTTTTGATAGTAATCCGAGTTACACAAAAATAATTATAACGTCAACAAAGATGTCATCATCAGTTTTAACCCTCACTGAATCTTCCAAGTGGAAGTATTCATGCAGTCAGTTGACGTGTCTGAACTTGTGTTGTTGTTTTAGCGTGGTGAGAAGAGTCAGTTTTTAAATAAGATTTAAAAAAGGAAAACTGTGTGCAATTATATTTGATTATGAGTTGCATTATTGTGTATGTATGTGTATGTGTGTTTTGGCATGTGGTTGATCTTTGAAAACTCTTGCTCTGTGGCTCAGCTCCAGATACAGTATCGAAATGCCAGCAGACTTTTCCTTCAGTCACTGAACTATTCTTGTTATGAACCTTTTCCATAGAGGCCCTTTGATTTATTTTGAGGTACTCCTCCTTCACACAACAGCAAATCGCTGTAATGCTTCCTAGTGATTACAACTGAATGAGTCGAAGATGGCAACATTTCCAAACAATATGGATGACACCTATAAGTCATCAAACTCCAGATTTCTGCATTCATATGAATCGTCTGAATAGATGTGGAGTCAAGGTGCATTCATGACAAACTGTGTCGAGTGCAGTGTATGTGTGTGTATGTGCAGAGTCATAATAGTGATAACATAACTTTACCTCTTGAACAAGTTGTGTGCTGTATTTCTTTGTTCTGCTTGTGAATGGAAGTCTTTCAAGAACAGTTGATGTTACTGCCATTTTAGCATATTAGCACAACATTAGTTGGAAAAACATCAGGCTTTTGCACATCCGGCTTGTATCATCACAAGTGATAAGGGCAAGAGCAAACAACAACGTGATATTCTGGTTCCTTCTAGTAATGCAGTAAAAAAGTCATTTCTCACCAAGAAAGGTAAATGAATGAACAGACAGACGCTCAGAATATGGAAAGTTCAGTAGAGTTGAGTCTACAAAGGTTGCAAATATGTTCAGTAGAAATACTACATATTTGACTATACCAGCATATTTATTATACAACATTGCTTATAATGTGGAAGGAAGGGTGCTCTTTCCCCACTACATACAACTGCACCAATTTAGAGCAGTGTCGCCTTTAATCCGTCTGCACAGTTCTCATTTCAGTTGTAGAAAGGCATGCAGCGACGTCACTGTGTCTCAGAGCGTCCTAGATATCAGAAAGTCCACAGAACACTATGTTTGAACACATTTCGTTGACCTTTTCATTAACAGCAGAAAATAAAAATGGTCCATACATTCAGGATAAAATCTGTGCGTCTGATGCTGTAGTTGAGCAGTCTGATGTCTCCATAGTTATACTGTTTGAGCGTGTTTCACGTTTGTGCCATTTCTAGTTTGATAACATTTGATGTTCCAGTACTGATCTAAAAAAAACTCTAAAACCACACTTGGAGTTACTGATTATCCGATTGGTAACAACCAGCACAGTTGAGTTAGACCATAGCACCCCAATGAGGGTCAACAATGCACTTGGAACCACCGTTGAGGTCTTTAGGCAGCCCCTGGCTGTTGAACATGCTGATACGCATCTGATGTCAATCTGTGTGTTAAAACTACTCTTTTTATGTCAGCAGCGCAACATGAAGCGGAATGGTAGTCGTGGCTGCGTGACGAGAAAGACCAGATTTGGATCAAGAGAGCGGGACTGGCTAAAAGGGGACACCCAGCGGGGCTGTGTGTGTCTGTATGTGGGGACAGTGGACCCCCAGACACCTGCCTCTGGTCCACAGGCCTCCTCCACTCCGCAGACAGACCTGCAGTTGGTGCTCTGCTCCACCAGTACCACAGTGGAGGAACTGTGTGCTCAGAGGGACGGACAGGGACTCTATGTTCAGTTGCATGGAGACCTAGTCAGGTAAAATACACACTAAGTTAAGTTGTCAAAGTAAAATTGGACTTCATGATTTCAGCCATTTGGCAAAAATATTCTGAAAAGTTAAAATAGCTTGCGAGAGACCAACTGCAATTTGAACTGCAGTTACTCTTCCTGCATCTAAGATCTGCAGTCCTTCATCAGTGTCTTCTTTGGATCTATTCAATACAGCGCTGCTGTGCACTCTGAAGCGTCTGACTGCTCACAGCCCAATGTATAATCATGTACTAACGGAAGAAAAAAAGAAATACAAACCAACTTGAAGCATAAAAAGATGCTTTGGGTTGCAGTTCCACAAATATAATGCATGGGAAACATGATATGCTGTAAAAATGGTTTCGACAGCTGCTTAAGTTGAAATGGAAGCATATCTCTTCCATCTGATGCACAAAAACAGAGCGTAAATGGGTATAATGACATCCAGTAACTTAAAAAAAGCTATTTAGAAGCAATGCACATTTTAAATAAATGTCCACATCTCTTCCTTATTTATATGGATATAAAGACACTAGACCAGTGCTTTTGCTAGATGTCTTGCCCATGAAAACCCCAAACAGAATGTCACCTTAATTAAGCTTGACTTAAAGCAAAGAAAGTAAACAAGGCACCGAGGCCCTGCTGCCGTTACACCAACATCCCATACTCCCACAGTGCCTCACTCAGGATACCCTCAGGGAACATGACTGCATGCCTCTTTCAGCTACACAAGCCATATGAAGACAGAAATAGCAAATGACCCCTTGATTATCTGTGAAAGGATAAAAAGCTGGTTCACTGATCCGTGACCAAGAAGGAATCTGGACCATTCCTACTATGCTTTCCCTGCTGGGAAAGCCTGTGTGAAGATATTAGACAACATAGTCTAAAATAAGAAATAATGTAGCTATAGCTCAAGTTACAATGGCTTATGGCATATTCTATGTGAGTCTTACTGGCTGGTCAGGCATTTTTAATGGTGTGGAATATTGAGATGGATACCAAAAAAAAGACTTAAATTCGTACAAGGTGCATTCATAGTGCATGATTTTAAAAGATTGTGCTTGTAGTACTGATAGCTTGAAGATTGTGCCATGGACGTGCAGCTGGAGGTTATTAATCACTTTACAAACTGGTAGCCGATGGTGTGATCAGCTCACAGCATATGAATTAAAGGCTGTGGGTATTGCAGAGTAATGCAGACTGGAAATAAATATGCATGTGGATCGGCTGTGTTGGTTTAGTACACATTCCAGCAGTACAAAACTTCAATCGCAATAAAAAAATCTATTCTGACAGACAGATTTCATTTCACGTATTGTTTCCAAAAAGTGCTTATAACCATCGAAAATACATTTTGTTTCACTTTAAAGGGGCTTCTAATCCTATTAATTTTTTTTATCCTTTTCATAAACTCTTTCTAGATACATGTTATGTGTGTAATATTTGTTGTTACAATGATAATAATAGATTAATAAACAAACATCTGAACCATACAAAGCTGTTGACATCACTAACACAAGCTCTAAAGAAAGGTTTGTTAGTAAGGACATGATGGGAGGGATGGAAGCTTTTTTAAGTGATTTTCTTTTTATAGCTTGTTGTAATGTGTGGCTTAGAGGAAGACATGTTCTGTTTTTTTTCCTGCTGAGGGAACATTGTATTTTGAGTGGGCCAAACTCCCTTTTAAGATACATTTACTGAGACAATAGATTGAGCACATTCATCCTACCATTCATCCACTTTTGAGCCACTCCTGGTCAGAGTCACAGTGCCAACAAGGTGAGCAGAGCAGTTCAGTGTTATTTTTCCCAGCAACAGGCTCTTCCAGTTGATCCTTAAGTGCTCCCATGACAGATGATATATGTAATCCCTCTGACATGTTCTGGGTATGCCTGGGGTTTCCTCCCAGTTTGTCATCCCCAGAACACTTCCAAAGTGAGGCTCCCAGACATCTCAACTGACTTTTCTCAGAGAAGTTAGTGGCTTGATTCCATGGGCCTCCCAAATCACTGAGCTCCTCCCTCTGAAATGTAAAGTGAAGCCAGCCATCCTGCAGAGAAGTCTCATCTCATGCTTGTCTCTACAATCTGCACGGCGAGGGCCTAAACCAATTGCAATTCAAGAATACCTCTGAGATTAGTCCAAAGTGCAGAGAGAACCTCTGCAGGATCAAGACACTGCACCAGCTACAGAAGTTAGGTTGGATGACCCCTGTACATCCAAAATAAGTGATGCAGGGTCAATATCTTGTGGGCTCACCACTGACGGGGTGAAGGGTAGAGGCTGGGTCGAAAGGCCTGTTCGAGTGTTGGTTAAGAGGAGGGGCTGGAAAAAGATACAAGATGTTGTTTATTGGAAGCTTTGCTCCATTATGGTCTGATTATTCATTTTCACAGGACAGCAGCCCGTTAATAGGTTTGCACAGTTGGGAAAGTTTTCCTCTGATATTTTGCAAACAACAACCACCTTCTCTAAGCACTCGGTCTCTATGGTAAGAAACTGAAACCTTGCTAAATGATCTATTATTGCTAAGGGGTCACATCTCATGCCAGCAAATTAGATGTAAAACAGACCCTGATGAAATTCACACATCATGCACACCAATTTAAGATATTTGGGCTGATTAGACCTCTACTGAGGTTGATGTTGAGCAGAGCCATGCTGGGAATTACTAGCATAACCTAATAATGACTGTTAAAGGAAGAAAAAAAAGGTCAATTAACCACTGTCTGTACATACAAACACATTCCAGAGAGGTCTATCTGGCCAAGTGAAGTAAAACAATTATATGGATTATTCATTGTGACTGTAAATCTCAACTCTCTCTATTGCATCGGCTACTGGGTGGGTCTACAGTAAATCGAAGGACATATTTCCATCGTTTGCTGCAAAATGTATCTTCCACCCTGAGGATGGATGAACCAGCTGCAGTTAACAGATTTTTATAGATTAAACAGCTTCTTGCTGCATTTTCCAAGATTGGACAATTTGTGACTAAATGAGGCATATCTAAGTGTGTGAATGGTCAACAGCGACTGTCAGTCATCCTCCTCTCGCTGACCTACGGGAAGCTGTGTAAATCCTGCTTTGAGGTTTTAAGGTGTTGCTGCCACAGCTGTCTGAAATAAAAAAACATGATCCTGCAAGTCATATAGTGCACCACGTGCTTGTAAGACTTCCATCTTGCAGCCAGACAGTAAGCGTTTATGTGAAAGGCTGCTTGAATCAGACGAGGGGTACGGATTTCAAGGTTGACATTGATCCTGTTAGAAATCAGCGAAGAGAGTCCTTAAAGTGATAGGGGACCGAGATGATGATGAGTCAATTGCACAGTTAGAGGAAAAACGACTTAGTTCAACATTTTGACAAATTGATTTAGGTTTTATTGAGAAAATATCTGAATATGTGCTGAGTTCATTTTGCTGTTTATAATAAGAAATGCAGTTCTGGGAAAAACTTTGAGTGGCTGTGTGAGAAACCTTGAAACGGCAGATGAAGCATGACCAATCACATGATCACAGGATGTTAGAGAGTGCCTTTTCCCACTTTTCCGTTTGGTAAGTTTGCAGCTCTATATGACTATCTGAAGCTTTGTCAAACCTCCCAGGACAATTTATTTCTTTGAACAAAACTCAAACACCTTGAAACAGTGACACCTTTAGCTTGCCACATGATTGCCATTGAAGCAATGAAAATGCATGCTGTGATATGCTGTATACTTACACCTTTGGACTATGAACCTTGTGAATCCTCCTAAAGTTTTTTTCTCTTTGGACTTTCCTACTATCTAATTCCAAATTGGTTTGCTGTTTTGAATGAGGATGAAGAATTGGTCTACCTTAACTTTGATGTTCACACTTCAGTGTGTGTGTCCCCCTTATACTGAGTGAAGGCAACTGGTGGTAACTAATTTGTGGCGAGCATATTTATCGTTACCATCTTTTCTGTTGTCCTGTAGGCGGCTTGACCCGTGTGAGCGTCCGCTCCAGATGCTGTATGACTACCTGGCAGCTATGGGCTACTCACAACCCGTACGAGTGCAGCAAGAAGCAGCCAACTCAGACCTCAGCTGTTTGATCCGTTTCTACAGTGGTGAGTACTGATCCGCAGGAGCCATCATCCCCAATCTTACCTAAACTCTGCTGTTGCTCAGTGGGATCTAGCAGAGGGAAAACTGAACAGAGGGCATATAAAACAGGCGACAGCAGGTCAAATGGTCAAAAACGTTTTTGATCACATCCTCTTTTTTTTTTATCTTGTGTCTGTGTGTACATGAATATGTGTGTGATTTCAGCAAGGAAAAAGTGAAGCCACTTCTTTTGGGCTCCTTGAGAGTAATGTCCCTCTGAAGCTGTCTATACTCAATATAGCCTGGGATGACACAAACACACACCAATCATGGCCTTGTGATAAATGCCTGACCATCCATCATCCTGTGGTGATTCTCCATCCCCATGTGGGCTGCCTTTCACCTGATGCTGTCAACATGACCTCAGGACCGGAATGACTAAGTATTCCTGTGTCAGTGTGATGTATTAATACAGTAATATATATATAATCAACAGAATGGATGTGACTCTTGGGGTCTTAATACACACACATAAACCCAGGAATCTCTAGCTCTTCCCGTTTGAGTTTGTGCATCGGTCTAATGATACTCTTCCAGTTGCAGCAATTACAGGATTTGCCATCAAGGGTGAATGGTAAACAGTGTTCTGAGATGTTTTTTCACCTGATAAACTGACATATGTTTCTGTTGAGTCAGTGGAACTCCTCAGGTTTGGGTTTGAATTGTTCACATGTTGCTTTACCAGAGAAACAGCAAGCAAAGCACAGTTTCTAAAGAGCTCACATGTAATTCCCCCCACATAAAGTACACAACCCTCCTTTCACTGAAATCTGGTGCTGCCACACTGAATCATCTTTGTAGTATAAGATATGATGGCATCCTGCTTTGTCTTTTATAAACACACCATTCTGTCTCGATAATCATCACTCAGGGTAAGAAGCAGCAGTGTTGTGTTTTTCTGACCTAAGTTAGGAGAATGAATTGATATTTCTCTTTACATCTTCCTGTTAATACAACTGATGTGTGTTTGTTTAGCTGTCAGATCTTAAGCTCACAGTGGCCTCAGTCTGATTCCTAGTCCCCATTTGTCCAATTGAAGCTTTACTGTTGTTTGTTCCATGCCAACATGAGAACTGGTCGGATCTTGGCTACTATCAGTAGTCAGGCCACATTGGTCAGAGTCTAGCCAGGCCTCTTGGAGACTTCCGGCTTCCTTTTGTCGACTCATGGGAAAAGAGGACCAGAGACCAGGCATAAGCGGTACTTTGGCACTCTTGATGCACTGCCAAAGATGAGGGTACAACTTCATTTTGGCCATCTTCTGCTCTTAGAACTGGGAAAGTGGTGAGAAGTAACTGTTTTGGAGTATAACTTCCAGATTGTAGTGGTTGTGCTGCATTATGTCAGTGTGTTCACTCACCCTCCTCCCTGTGCTGGTTTTCAGGAGCTTTCCAGTCATACAGCTTCACTAGTCGTTCTCAGTTTCTGGCTGGCACAAGGTTACCCTGGCTTTTCATTCCCACCCACAGTGGTATTGTAGGTGGGCTGTGATGCATTGTTGAAACGCACAACAACTGCTTTGTTCGGAGATCCCTCTCCCAGGTGCTTGCTTGTCTCTCGGCTGTTGTCAGGGGTAATGATCTGACTAAGCAAATGACTGTGGTCCATCAGTAAAGACTACAGCTGCTACAGAACTACCTGATGTGGAGCACTGCATGTGTCAGCTCTGTATTTAATAGGCTTTGAGAGTCCACATCACTAGCTTGCAACCTGAAAGCAGCTTTGTAGATTAGCTGGCGTCCTGTGCATTTGTCTGTTTTATGGCTTTATTTTCTCTGAAGCCACTGAAGGGTTTCAAAGTGCAATGCAGCAGGTAATTTATTAAACTTCACTGTCCTATTATTCAAACCTTCTTCAACCCCCGCTGCACAGATGAGATGAAAACAAACATGGACAGGCGAGTAAATATTTTCAAATGCTGACATAATAACAAACGTCCCTAATGAAAACAACTGCAGAGACCTGAGGGCCAGTGGTTGTCTGTGTGGGCCCATGCAGCTGCAGCACAGACCAGGCCTGCTGTAAGCTCTACTGACCCCTGTTCCACCTTTGCCTGGGGGATATCTGTCTCACATCTTTGAGATTAGAAACCTGAAGCTGTTGTGCAAAGTATACGTCAAGCCCACTGTCAGTATCAGAGCAGAAGGGAATAAGTCATATACGAGCAGTGTGAATTCACATGATCACTTATTGATTTACGAAGGAAAAGGAAACCTAAATGAAGACTGTGATGACATGGACCGTGAACCAATTTCCAGTGGTTTATCACTGAGTCGTAATAATCGTGTCCTCGAGGAACAGAGAGGCTATCATCACAGTGGATAACCAACCAAGGTTGCATCTTCATGTTATGATAACGACACAAGGGAGTGGTCTACAGGGCCAAATAATGGAGAAGCAGTCAGAATGAGATTTAAGAGAAAAATTAAACTCTGTTCAGATGCGGATTTCCACAAAATTTCCCTGCGCAATAGAGCTCTGCAAAGAGCAGACTCTGTGCTGTTTCATGACAGCTCCTCATAACATGCTGTTTCTGTTTCTTGAGCTTAGTTTCTCCCAAGGATTTCCTCTGTACTATTTGAAACTGGCAAACAAAAAAGAAAGAAGAAGAAAAACAAAATCCACTTTTTTATGAGTCTGTTTTATTGTTATCTGCATTCAGAAGCAGTATTCAATTGCGTGCCTCCTTTCTGTGTTGTTCACAGTGCTGGCTTGCCAAATTTGATATAATAAGAGTTTTTTCTTGAGGTAAACACAGACCACCAAAAGCGGGCATCTGGGTGGTGGGTTGTATTTAAATTTGCTGCCAAAAAAAGCTTGCTGTTCTGAGTCAAATCATACTGTGTTTCCGCCTCCACTGACCCCCTACTGCATTGCTAACGCAATCTATGCAATCTTGAGCAAGACAAAAACAAATGTGGGATACAGGGAGTACTGTGTTCAACTGAGTGCTCGACAGTTGTCCTGAAATCATGTGATTAAAACAGTTTAAAAAACACCCACCAGAACAAGATTAGAAGCTACAACTAAAAGACAGGAAAATTGGCACAATGACATTTGTATTTGACAATAAAATAGAAACAATGGCCACTTTACTTGTTCTGCAGTACATTTCCTTATCCCTCCTCCAATGATGACTCATTTTAAATAAAGCATTTTGCAATGTTCATTTAACCTCAAGAGGTTTACGAGACAGCGGATATTGTGATTGAAGTCGGTGTGGTACCAATTTTTATACTTTTGACTTAGTAAGCTGATGCTGGCATCCAGTTACTCAACAGCAGTTCAGAATTATACATTGCTACTATTGTCTACCATAAAATATTTGCCATTTATTCTTGAAAAACAACTTTGGCTATTATTTTATTTTCATAGCTTATCGATGAAGTTATTAATAACATATTTTCAAATCCTCAATAATAAATATACTAATTTTTATATAGCAGTACATAGTTATAGCAATATATATGAGAACATGTAGTTAGCCCAGTTTTATTCTTTTGAAGGAGCTATTTTCACAAATGGCTTCAGTTTGACATATTTCTTTTTAGCCCTTCACCCAGTTCTTGTTCCTCTGTTCACTTCCTCTCTTATCTATCATCATCCAATCACATCCTATCCTATACCTGTCATATCCCTTTCAGATCCTTATTTTCCTCCCTTTCCTCTGCCATTTCTCTCTCTTCCCTCATATCCCTCTTCAAATTTGTTTCTCCGTCCATTTTCATTTTTTTTCGTGATAGGTGAGCAGAATCTGGCCCCGTCGTGACCTTGTGCATCTTCATCAGCCATGTGAAGTGAGATGTCACTGAGTTTACTGACAAGTGAAGGCTGCAGCCACACTTGAGATGAGCAGAGGAGGGTTCAGAAGTCAAGTCGACTCTCTGATCTGTCGCTTGTCACGTTGTCCCTGTGGTTTAGCAGCTCCTTCAAGGAACTGCAGATGAGTTTAGTGGAGGCAGCGCGGCCTCTGTGTGGCCCTGCACCTCTCTCTCAGCTTAGACAAACGCATTCTGCAACAGAAAACAGTGTTACACAACATCTACGAATGTCACCAAACCCCCTTTTGAGCCACGAGGAATGGTCAACATTATTCGTCGTTGTTGGGATAGGATTGATTTGGCTGATAGCTAGAGGTTTGTTGCAGACGGTATGGAGGTTTCCCAACTCAGATTGGACTTTGATTTTGTGAGAAACCTGTTTCCCTAGCAACTAATAGCCCCACAGACCTTGAGGGATAGCATGTGTGTTTGTTTTAAGTTGGCTCTTTATGGCCAGGACTTTTATATATTGCGTAAATAGGCCAATGATTTTCAGATGAGGGGTTGTATTGATATGGAAGTTCAATAGCAGTATGCTGTGTCCGCAAAAATACCTTTACGCTCACACTGTCAAATTTAGGTGTGCATTTTTTGTATGCACATTATGTGCATATTTTTTACCCATAACTTTAACCGAAAACTAATTTAATAGAGGTAATAGTTTGCTTATTTATGATGTTATTGGCTTTTACAAATATGAAAATCTATATACTTTCGGAGCAAGCGCAAACATTTTAACTTTATAAATGCCTCGAATGATAATCGACTATCCAAATAGTTGCAGAAACGTTTTCTGTCGATGGATTGAACAAGCTGATCTTTTATTTTGTTAGATGACCTCTTTCAGTCAAATCCCTGAGAAAGTAGTGGGATTTGAAAGAAGGATGGAAGTATAGCTGGTGGATATTACTTGTGTTAAAGTGGAGGGACACTTTGAAGTCTTGGTTTTAGGGTGGTTTCGGAATTATTGTTTGTAATCTGGATGTTCAGAGCACTGATAAACGGGACCAGATAGATAGTGCTCCCCTGACTGCATAACAAAGCAAAGTGTTGGCTGTGTTTGTCTCTCGTATTAGTCTGTGTTAGTCTGTGATCTGTGCACTGCAATGGGCGAGTGTTTTGCTTAATTACATGTTGAAATTAATAACTTACTCTCTCTATGGTCAGCTGTATTCTGTAAACTGTCAGGCCGGGACTGGAATGAGGACTCAGTTGCACAGGAAATGTCCAAGAACACACTTTATTCGTGTCAAACAAAAACACTTAAGAGGCAAAAAGGAAACAAGACTAAAAAGTACAACAGAAAATCACTCTTTACAAGGCAAAACTCCTTGACTATAAAAGTACAAAGAAAAACACTCTTTCGAGACAAAAACACTTACGGGGAATAAAACACTATGGCTGTGGCAAAGGCTGTGGTAACACGAGACACGGCAAGATACGACAGATAAAAGGTTTGTGTTTGGATTCCTGGCATGGATTTAAGTGTCAGTTCATAGCAACTCCTTCACTCCACTTTATGTAGTTCAATATCCAGCTTCATTTACAGATGTTTTCCACCTTTCGAAAGTCCATATGACCCATCAGTGTCTGTGAGGGTTTATGTCTCTAATCTCTAAGTGAGGGGACGCCCAAGAAACAGTCACTGCTATTGATCTACCAACCAGCCAATTTGTTGTCAGAATCACTTCGCTTGTTCATTATCATTTTTTCCTGGCGAAGAAAAACATGAGCAGCCTTTCATTTCATTTGGATGCCTTCGTGAAGTGAAAGGAAAGGTGAAGAGGAACAGCGAGTCTGACAGAACGAGGGAGAGAGCAAGTTGCCAATGAGAGCCTCTTGAGTGGGAGGTAGCATACGTTGGTTTGAGGAAAATTTAACAAGAGGACAAGAGGCTGAGGCAGTGTCTCCTCTGTGCTTATTTGACCTGCCATTAACCTGAATGTACTTGAAGCCTGGCAGAGACAACAGCACCGCCGTCTCATGTGTCCTCCAGCATCGGCCAGCTAAAGCTGTCTGCTGTGCAAGTTGGCATAATTGAATTGAAATGAGTGGAATTTAATGCGACAAAAACCTGACTCATTCATCAATATGACTGGTGCTTCTGCTTGCACAGATATTGAGGGAGGGAAAGGAAGAAGAGATAGATATATTATTCAAACAACATTTACAGAACGGACACCAATTTTCCTGCACCTTAGGTCTGATGATTTGATGGCGTGTTGATTTCACAGATCCAAGTTTGAAAATATTTGAAAGAGGAAAATGAGAGAAAGTTTGATCCCTAATAACAGGGAATTATTGAGATGCTATTGGATAGAGTGCTGGCCTTAAACTGAGAACCTGACCTGTTTCTGCATCTTTCATGAGGCACTATGGCTTTGACTTTGGGTTTTGGTCGAAAACCAGCCCATACCAGGTCTTCAAGATCCAACTTGACCAAAACTGACAGGCACTGCCAAACTAGACATTAATCTATTACCTTTCCAAGAGCCTTCCATCAATGTCAAGAATTTGCACGATCATTGCCGGATTACAATTTGCACGAAAATACATCTTTTCTGACTTGCATATGCGTCTGGTGAACCAGAGCATGAATCAATCAGCCTCCCATGAGGAACTACGGGCAGCTATGGCCAAGGCTTAGGTGCGTGCGTGGGACAACACAGAGAGGAAACTTTTCTTTCAAAACATCTAAGTGCACAAAGTTTCCAATGACAGCTTCTCAGATGGTTCTGTATAACCGTCTCCCGGGTCAGGTGAGGGAACCTTTGGCCAAAAGCTCTTGTGCCTCCTGACTGTTACCTGACTGTACTCTGTCTCTTTCCCACTGAGCATTGTGTGTCTACATATAACACATGACAAGCATGAACACAGAAGAAAGCTTTTGTGAATTTGGAATAATACCAAACCTAACCCATATCTCATAATCAAGATCGTGTGTTGGGTCCAGTCACAGCAGAATTCCATCCATCCATCCATCTATCCATTTTCATTTGCTTATCCGGGGACGGGTCGCGGTGGCAGCAGGTTAAGCATGCCGACCCAGGCCTCCCGCTCACTCGCAACATTTTCCAGGTCATTCTGGGGAACTTTGTTCCCCTTAGTTATGACATCAAACTTATTATCATGCAGTGAGATCTATCCAGATGTACAGTAGATGAGATAATAGGGCAATGTCCATCCTAAATGCTGATGATCAGTTCCTGGAATTATTAAGCTAAGAAGATGACTAATATATAGATGATATCATACTGACCTATGAGTATCTATATGACTTCATTTTCTGGAAGCGTTTATCCTTTGAGTAACTGCAGAACATTTGCTAATGATTTGCTGCAGTTGTTTAGCACAGGAGGCTAAGGGTTCTTGTCATTAGGTCGATGTCTGTGAAACTCCACTAAACCGAGGTGTGGGCTTTTCCCTTTAGAGCGTCCAGTGAATGCAGACCAGCAGGAGCGGACCCTGCTCAAAGGCGTATTCAACGTCAGAAAGGGCAAGTCGCAGCTGCACAAGTGGGCAGAGCGGCAGGTCATCCTCTGCGGCACCTGTCTAATTGTGGCCTCCGTCAAAGACAGCCTGACTGGGAAGATGCACATCCTGCCCCTGGTGGGGGGAAAGGTGAGAGTTCAGTGTTTAGTGGTCAGATAACCTGTAGTGGTGATTACATTTCACTGTGCCTGGGTTGAACCCCCAATCCAGGCAGATTGTATATATTAGTGGTGCATAGGTCAGTCTTTTTATTATCTGCACCCACACGAGTCGGTATGAGAGCCAATTTGCAGCACCCCTGACCTACAAAAATATTAGTGTTAGTCAACGACCCGATCCCGACACAACCTGCAAATTGCTAACTGGAACTGGACTGAGGTCTGAGACAAGGACAGAGACGAGCGGATGCAGTGTTGCAATGTGTGTGTGTGTGTTTGAGAGAGAGACAGAGAGAAGGTGAACTATTGTACACACTGTTTCTGGAAATTATTGTTAACCTACTCACAATACTGCTTTGACACTTTTTGAACCACCTGACCTAACCTGTGATATTTCATAGTAAGCTTGTTATTATGATATGCCACCCATCATACAATGCTTTAAAATCTCTAAAAATCCCCAAAGCATGGCTCAGACAGGGATCTTCTCCCTCCCCTATTTCTTCTCACTTTGTAACAACTGTCAAAGAAGCGCAACATGAAATTATGATGTAAAAAAGATGCAGCTTACATTTCTGTGCTGATGTGATATCTATTGGTAAAGCTCAGTTGTGCCGTCACAATCCATCAGTTACGAAGTTGTCAACATTGTCCTCTCTCTCTCAAGCTCACACAGCTGAAGTGAACGAGTTGATCATTTAGCAAATCTAGTTAATACATCAAATAAAAAGATGAACAGTGACTGATATATACCTGGATATAACTAACTGAAGATTACTAAATGTTTTGATATTGTTTTAGCAATATTGCAATAATGAGTAATTATAATCATCGTTTTTCGTTTGTGTTTTCTCTCCCAGTGTTCCTCCTCATCGTATCTGTGTATTGTGTTTGTATTGAGGTGGAGGAGGTGAAGCGGAGGCAGCACTGTCTGATGTTCAGCTCAGCCGGATCACAGGCCCAGACATACTTTGTCAACTTTGACACACTCGCAGACTACCAGCGATGGCATCGGCAGGCATCAAAAGTAAGCAAGAGAAAAGGGGTGTGTGTTAACTGTGTGTGCAGGACACAATATGTGTTAGTTTCCTGTTAGTCCCACTGGGGTACGCTTAAATCTAAGATGTTGGGAGTCCCAACATCTTAGATTTAAGCGTTGAGTCATCCAATCAGAAACTACCTCTCCAAGTGCGTTTGATTGGCTCTACAGAGGCAGACTCTATTGATTGAACAGTATACCTCTAGTCGCATAGTTTATCTTTTGTTTTTACTTCCATCAGAGGGAACTTCTATTGAGTTTGTTCTACATAGGCAGTCAATCTTTTTTTATAGCAGTCAATGTGGATTAAAGGATGCTAAATGACCCAAACACATTTTTGTATTTATGTTATATACTGTGTCTTTCAGAGAAGGTCTCCACATCTGTTCTCTAATATTCTAATTAATGGCTATTGTACCGCAGCTCCTTCCTGGAGCCGAACAGCTTCTGTAAAAGCCTCCACTGAGGCAGAGCCAGCATACAATTCGCCATGGAAAGAAAAAGCCAACAGAAAAAAGAAAGAAAATCCAATTAGTTGCAAATTCATGCTAAGTCCAGGATCTCTCTCTACCATGGTGGTATGCATTACTGGGTTAGAAAAAGCTGTTAGTGCACTGTATTTAACCTGAGACTTAAACGAAAGGTTTCTATAGAGATTAGGGATACAGATACATTACAGAGCAGCATATCCCAAAATAATTATGTTTGCATTTCTATATATAATTTGTGTGATAGTATATTCATAGGAAGTCATAATATATTAAATGATTTGTAGATTAGTAACATTTTCAAACATATGATCTACCGTACAGCTAATTAGCATTTGAGGCAGTGTGTTACAATTGAGAGAAAATCTACATTTTAATATACTCTTAACAAAATGTTTGTGATGATGACAGTCAATAAGACAAAGTGATTTATAATGGCCATGTAAACGTGTCATTTATAGTCTTATGTAATTATGCGTTAAATGCTATTATATTAAATGTGTCCTCTTTAGCTGACACAGGCTTTACATTTGGTGGAGTGTTTTGTAGCCCCGACTTTAAATCACCAATACGTGTGAAGTTAATTCACCTTCTACAGTTTAAAAAATAAGTAGGCTTTTCAGAGGAGGCTCAACTACACCAGCCTGGCTCTGTCACTGGCATGATGAGATGTGTTACAGCTAAGGACTGGAGATGTCAATCAAGTGCTCCTTGACTGGACTGGATATTCCTGAGATAATGACAGAAGCAGGCAGGTGACCTGTTTTGAGCTGTGATGTAAACATATTTTCAGGATTTTTGATATTATGTTTTTAAGCTGAGATGACATCCGTTATCAAACAAGAACTCTCAGAAATATGTTTAGCTGTGGTCAGCTGTGCTAGTTGGACAAGTTTGTTTGTCACACAAAAGCAGAGAATCCTTGTTTCTCAGTTTAGAAGAAAATGATCTGATTGCATATGTGAATTTATTCCCTTCCCAAACAGCTGTCTCCTTTCTCCCTCTTCTTTCCTTGACTTATTTATCAATCACTTAGCTTCACAATGTTTCATTACTTTGCAAATCATCTAAAACATAAAAACTGTTTTATTCTCTTTTTACCCCTCTTTCATTCCTCTCTGTCAATGTGTGTCCATCCTTCGACTCTCACATCATTACTCTTTGAAAGAGGAGTTGTTGTTTTTGAACGTGGTTGGTAGATGAGTAGTTTTCTAGTCGCAGTTTTGCCTTTGTCATTTCTAAAAGCGGTGACGTGATGTCACGCTCTGCTGAGCAGCAGTTCCATTTTCTGGGTTGCTGCACAGTGTGCAGCCCTGTAGTTAATGGAGGAGTCTGGCATCAGACTGCACTGGACGAGCACTGCTGGGTCGCCTACAATGATAGCTGGCTGGAAGAAAATGTGAGACAACGCTGTATAACTGCACTGTAAAACTAGTGACTGTAGACAGAGATTTGAACTATGCTAAAATAAGGACAAAACCACAACACATGTAGATGCATTCAAACACTACTTGATACTCACACACATTTGTTTTGCTACTTGTGTGGACATTGTGTGTCTTTTTTTCATTTTTTGGGGCAACTACTCAACCAAAACGATTTAACAACACACCTTTAATTACAGTTTTCAAAAAGACCATGAAGTCGACCCAATACCTGTCTCAAACAGTTTCAGCAAAGACTAAATGTTATGACCTTCATAAAGGTAGGATTTATCAAAGGACTGTTGTGGGTGGTTTGTTTTAGATTGGTGTACTAAACTGGCTGCTCAGTGTACTTTATTACTCCACATGTTGTCTAAGGTATGACTGTAACTGCTTTATATTAAGAAGTGATTATATTTCTCTCTTAATTCATGATGACTGTGTTTCTCTGGAGGATAAAGTTCACTGACCTGGAAACTGGGGCATTTTCTGTTTGAAGTCATGTCTTGGCCAGACAGCTGGCTGCTTGCATAATCTGAGGCGAATGTAGTTGCTTCCGCTGTCCATTGTCCCAGCTCATCTAAGGTAAAATCTGTTTAAATGGAGCCTGCTGTCTGGTGTATTTGGAGTTGGAGTTCCCCACAAGGTGTGAGGTGTTCGGGTGGTCGCCCCCTGATTGTATGGATCAAATGCTCTTAGGATTGCAAGGCTGCAAGAAGAACATTTGTTTTATTGTCTTGATATAATGAAGCTCGGGAAAATACTAGTTTTCTGGATTTGGTTGGTGCTGAAGGGAAAGTCACTAAAATGTTGTCCAATATCTAAAGCCATCAGTATCATAAGAGGGTAACGAACAAGTTAAACAGCTACTTGTTGTGATATGGAAGATGCAATCTCCGCACCCGTCGGCTATTGGTCTGATGACAGATAAGGCTCTTGGGACAAGGGGCTTATCTTTATGGGGTTCTGGTGTAGCCATCAGGTATCCGGGCCAAGAATTCCTTTTGTGTGCGTTGCTCATTGTTAACAGTTCAATTTGAGGTACAAGACTGAAGTTGGAGTTGAGAGACGATGTGTACAACCAGCTTGTTTCACAAGTAACTAATTTTAGACCAATGAATAGCGAAAATACGTCAGACAAAAGCAGCTGGGTTCCAAGATTGCATTTCGGTCAATACGATCTGCCACTTTTGCTCTCCACACGAACTATTTACCTGCATTCAACCAAATGCGATTAATCAATGCTACAAACTCTCTTTGAGAAAACATCATGTACCCAGCAGATGTAGAGACCTCATAGCTGATTATTACAGCAATTTCAGGATGAGGGTCTTTTCAGGAGCAATAACATCCAGTTGGCACAAGGTGGAGATCGGTATAATCACAGGATGTACTATCTCTGTGACATCGAGGGTGAGAGAAAGAGGAGAGCCATCCGCAGCACCACCGATGCGGCAGAGAGAGCCTCGAGATGGTTGTGGCTCAAAAGAGTGGAGCCATGGAGTCATGGTAGCAAACTAGCCATCTGGACACAAGCTGGGGTCTGATCAGCCCCGGCTGGGTCACCTGGAGGAGGGCGTATGATGTTTAAAGACCCAAAACGTCCAGTGATTCCAGAAACATCACTGAAGATGTGTCCAGATTAGGCATCTGTAGATGTATGTACACAGAAAACAGAAAACAGAACGCTTTCGTTACCAAAATCTTGTCTCATTGCATGGAGATAATGGAAGATGATATGTCAAACACAAAATAGTAATACTCTCCAAGCACTTAAAGTTTCCTTTATGAACTGTGTGTATGTGTTTTTTGTGTGTGTGTGTGTGTGTAGGTGGTGTCTCAGACAGTCAGCCTGGTGGATCTGTCGTGCTACAGTCTGGAAGTAGTGCCTGAATATCTCTTTTACAGTCAGGATATCACCCACCTTAACTTGAGACACAACTTCATGAGCCTTCAGGGGCCAGGAGGCCTGCTCAACCTCCCCAGGTAATCACACATTTTTAACCTGAGTAGTTTCATACAAACACTGATGGAGACCATTTTTAGCCTGGGTCATGGAATTGCAGCTGAATGTGTCTGCATTGCAGAATATATTTCTGCCCTATTGAAAATCTCTACGGCATTTTTTTGTGCCATTCTGTAGTCAATCCTGCGCTCCGGTATCAGTTAATTTACTATGTTTCATAGTTTATTTTCTTTGAGCACAGGAGATAATACTTATGACAAATACAGTGATCTAAATCAAGTGCACAATATGTGCATTTAATTTATTTTTGTGCACCTCTTGCTGCCGCATCCTCTTGTTTGTTTATTTAGAAAGAGGATGCATGGAGAAAAGCATTGACTCACGATAGCCAGCCACCACTACCACTCACAGCACCTTGGGGAACAATAGGAAGGGGGAGTTAATATGGAAGATCTGGCATGGCACCGCCTCATTCATCAAAGCCCAGTCTTCTTGACATGTGTTGCAATGTTAACACACATACACATCAGAAGAGATGCTTAGGGTGTATTTATATTTGAAACAACCAGCTGATTTTATAGGCGGTGGCAGTATATTATGAATGAGCCAACACACATTTCAAACTAGTTGGCTGTTTAAGATTTGGCTAAATGTAGCAGACATTGTATGGTTAATCTAGATTTGGTAATATCATACACAGTATTACTAATGCTGTGTATTACTAATGGCGGGATTTGAATACCCTTTTCAATGTGAACACTGGCCCATTTTGCCTAACGAGACACTGACTGATTTTTTTCCAGTTACTTCCAAAGCTGTCTTAATAACATCTTGCAAGCCAGAAGAACAAATAACAGCACAAAACTCCCACAGTGAGCTTTAGGGGAATGACTCTACTGTTTCTAATTTCCACAGTGTTCATCCTGGATGTTAAGCTCCAGCTGCTAGTTAGTTAGTTGTTAGTTAGTTCCACCAAATATATCTTCTTTTCATTCACATTTCCTGTCAACTGCATTCACCTGAGGCATAACATAGCTCTGCAAAAAATACTCAGGTCAATCGACCTGAGTAGCAGGCAAGCCAGCATGCAGTTCCCAGAGCTACCTACTCTCACGGTTTCGCCGTGTGACACACGCTTTTTCATGTTTCCACACGCTCACACGCCACACAACCAATATCTCACGGCAAAAAAAAAGTCTGAGGTGCGTTGGTTCCTTTTCAAACTCCCCGACGATAGATGGCGCTAAGGAGCGCATCTGTAAACCTATTTGCTGCATAAGCATCTTATTTACGCCAAACAGACAC
Source organism: Clinocottus analis (assembly GCF_023055335.1). Lineage (NCBI taxonomy): Eukaryota > Metazoa > Chordata > Actinopteri > Perciformes > Cottidae > Clinocottus > Clinocottus analis. Next base: position 12,507,025 of record NW_027175820.1, on the reverse strand, counting down.
AGTGACGGGAGAAACAAAGGAGGATCAGAGAGACTAAGGTATTGGGGCTCTCAATTGTCACGCATTAAGCGTGACTGTCACTCATTTCGGTCTTAAGTCACGCCCTGTTCACAGCCCTGTTCACAGCTGTTCGGCGGTGCATATTTCTCGTCGTCGTCGCCGCCCCACTGTAATTTCCCAGCGCTAAATGTGTCTCCACCCAGTCTGACATCACTTTACGATGTTGGTGTTCTGTTCCAACACATCCGTACAAATTAACTGGTCAAACGTCACAATGAATGTGGCAAGCAAGGTCCTCCATGCTGTTTTCTCTTTCTTTAGGTTTTCTCAGCTGAAGAGCCTGAACTTGTCTCACAACCGTCTGGGTGTGTTCCCTGAATGTGTGTGTGAGATCCTCACCATGACTGAACTCAACCTCTCCTGCAATAGTCTCCACACAGTCCCTGTGCAGATTGGCAACCTTCAGAGGTGTGACACACACCTACATACATACATTGCAGTACATTATTAGTTAGGAAATGCCTGAACAAACAGAACAAACAAAATTATATTTGAAATGCTTGGTGTAATTACAGGTGTATTTTAGGGAAAATTACATATTTGTAGATCAATCATTTGTAGAATCAACAATGAAAACAAATTAACAAAACAGTAAACACAATGTGTTGCCCTCGATAGTGTGGTAGCATCAATTTTCAATCAGACATATTACATAATTTATCATTAGATTATTCATTCTCTGTAATATCATGTGTTCTATTGTTCATCTGTTTTATGATCTGTCAAAAGTTATGGTTTATTCTCATAAAATCTGGATTGAGGTTTTAATGGTTTCATTGAATTGCATTACATTAAAGTATATTATTATGCAATTAGATTAAGTCAAGAAAGATGAACCCGGCAGTTTTCATCCGGTCTGCCTGCTTTAATGCCGAATGCAGCTCAGTGAACGATGGCTATTTAACGCGCGCAGATATGGCAACTATGCTTTAAAGTAAAACACAACTGTTGTCTCCTCCATCTTAAAGCCTGCAGACGCTGTCTTTGGATGGAAACTATCTTAGCTCTCTACCTGAAGATCTGGGTGGCCTGTCCCAGCTCAACAGCCTGGGGCTGTCCTTTAACAACTTCTCGCACATCCCTGCTGTGCTCGAGAGGCTGAGTGCAGTGGACAAGCTGGCCATGGCTGGGAACAGAGTGGAGAGCCTGGAGTTGTGTACTCTGGCCAGAATGAGCCACCTGAAAAACATCGACCTCCGGTAAGAGGCCAGCCAGAGGATAAACAGCTCTCAGCCTCTGCACTTCCTTAGTCTCTTTCAACTCTTCTTTCACTGTTCGAGGGCCCCCAAACACAATCGATTTAGTGAATATGAGTTGTTCTTACTTTTCTTATTTATCCTTTGGCATAGGCAGTAAGATAAATACCACAAACACTCGTACAAACCTTTTTTACTAAACATCTATTTTAAGATTCTAGGTTTGCAGAACACAAATGTGCCTCGATAGACACACAAGCACAAGCAGCACAGGAACAGTCGGTGGCTAAGTATCTTGCTCAATGAGATCTCTGTGGTGGGGAATGTAAAAGCTCCACGCATTGACTTTCCTTTAGGTCTGAGGTTCAAACCAGCAACCACTGCTCCTCCCACAGTTAGCAAAACAAATCTAACTTGGGAGTTAAATTGCAGTTTGTCAATGGCAGAATATATTTAATATATAGTAAGTCGGCAGTCTGGCAGCTTTCATGAAAGAGGAATTGTTATTAATAGAATGGATGGGGTCATGGAGAGCCTGGATCTCAGCACAGATCCTTACCTATGAACTATTTGTTGCCCACTTGCTTTTAATGGCATGGTTGCTCAATATGCAGAGACAAGTCTGACAAAAAAAGTTAATAGAAGTTGTCCCTCAGTGAAAAGGGAGAGATGTCCTCCAACAAATATTATATATTGGATGCCAATGCTAAACTTGAGGGATTCATATGCCCAAAATAGGTTTGATCTATCATTTTCAATTAACATTGCTTGACCTCAAAGATATAAAATATTGCTCTATTATTCTGGCAAAGAGTAAACGCTACAGTCAGTGACATATTCCAGACAGAAACATTTTGAGGACACATGTTTACTACTATTATTCATTCTCATAAATTCCTCAATGGCTGTGACATCCTCCCAGTAATATATACTGATGATCTCTTACTGTAAACTAGAATTGCCACTATAGGAATATTTGGAAAATTAGTGAGCACATTTTGCAACAACTCCTTGGTACTATTTTAATTTAAGAAAGTATGACAGTATTTCAGAGTTTATTAAGTGTTTCATTTAATCTAATACTTTCTCCTCTGCTCCAATAGGAATAACCAGTGATCTTTCATCTTTTGTGCTCCTCCCTAAATGCAGATTGAATAGGCTGCATTGGGTGAAAAGTGAGAGTCTGGAAGCAGTGAGCCAGGTGACCCAGCTGGATTTACGGGACAATTGCTTAGACTCACTAGACCTGAGCTCAGTCTGCAACCTGGAGACTCTGCACTGCCAGCGCAACCAGCTGGGTACACTCACACTCAGCGGTTTCACACTGCGCATGCTTCATGCCAGCAGCAACCGTGAGTCAAACGGAGCGTCAACTAGCTGCTATTATTGCCTCTCTCTTCTGTTTGTATGTTCAAGCCCTTCTCCCTTGTGATGCATTCATCTTATAAACACATATGAACGGGCCAGATGTTTAGCTGCTGATTGCTGCTTTTATCTGCCCACAGGCCTTTCAACAGTCAACATCTATCCAGTCCCTAACCAGCTGACTTACATGGACCTATCACAGTGAGTTCTGGCTGGGAAGAAAAAATAAGCAGAAACTCTGATGTCTAAAAATAGTAATTTTACCTTCACGCTCATTACACTGTCATTGTGCAAAGTGCTAAATTTAGGTAAATTCATTTGTCCCTCGCAATAACGCGGTTCACCTTTCGCGGATTAAAAAAAATATATATATATATTCTTTACGGCAACAGTATGAACGCGCATCGTGTTCTGCGCCCTGATTAGCTAAGGGACTGTACTGTACACTATTGTCAATAGATCTTCTCCGTGCAGTGTCTCCTGTACAGGACAGAATACGTTCGGTGCAGAATACGTTCGGCTAAAAAGACAGTGGAGCGGCGCCAGGACAAAGAGGCATGGTCAGAGGACCTCGTAGATTGGTCATTAAAATGAAATTTGTTAAACATGTTTGGGCTTATTTTTTAAAATTCATGAAAGTTTGAACTTTGAGAGTGTTTAAATAAGAGAGAAATGTGAGAAAATGTTAATGCCTGTCTGAGAAAAGTGTATAAAAGTGTGTGGTTAGGGGTTTTACGGCCTTGAAACATGTATAATAATTGTAAAAAATAAAGCTGACTACTTTGCGGATTCGTCTATTGCGGGTTATTTTTGGAACGTATCTCCCGCGATAAACGAGGGACCCCTGTACATCATTGGATAATTAATGCCTAACAAAATATATTATATGTACGGATTTTCTGTGGAATCTACCCGGTGAAGCTTTTATGTATGTAAGGCAAAGATGCGAAACAAATGCAACAAGTCCCAAAAAACGTCCTTTTTAATGCTAGTTTGATGCTGTGTCGATACTTGTCTGCCTTTTAGGCCACATCAGTCAAAGATTTGAAAATTTGAGAAAGAAACATACCATACATGGCTGTGTGTAGGCCTGAGTATGCATAGTAAGCTTCATGGCATGTCAGGGGTTAAATATGCTATCTTGTGCTTTTGAACCACCTAAGAAACATTTGCTTTACTAGTCAACCTCAAGTACTGACTGCAGTCACTCATTGTTTTTATCAAAATGCAGATAGCGATCATTTGCATGCTTAAATATCCCTGGAGGATATTAAGTTGACCTCATGTTTATCACAGTTTCAAAATTGTTTACTTATCTGTGCTAGTAAAAGCAAAATGCCAACTCTGCTCAGTTTGAGTGTTTGTGTGTATCTTTCTATGTGCGTGATTGTGTGTGTGTTGAGACAGGAACCTTTTGGAGTACCTTCCAGACTGGGTGTGTGACTGCAGAAAAATTGAGATGCTGGATGTCACGCACAACCTCCTGTCTGAGCTTCCTTCCAGGTTACCGACTTCTGTCACTAATCCTCAACCTTTTATGTATGCTGAAACCTTATCTTTAAAGTTGCAGATTTTGAATGTATTCAACCTCAACCTATCGTTTTCTGAATTGGTTTTACACATGGTCATACTTTTTAACTGCTCAATCTTCTGCTTTTCATTTTGTCCATAATTAGTATTTGTTATGGTAATAAGACCATTTAAAGGCCCAGGCACAAATGAGAGCTGGTATAAGGGTCTTTATGTCAGACAATATCTGTGCCTTTTGGTTGCAACTGTGAAATATGGCCTTCCTTAAGTGCTCACCAATTGTTCGCCACGAATATTCAACACAGGCCTTTGCATTTGAATGAGACTTCAAAAAAAGCTTTTGCAAATTAGATAATATTCCTTTATCTACTTTACCCATCCATGACTTCTGCAAGGTTTCAGGAGAGAATAAGAAGCCTCAGAGCTCGTCTGTTTCGGCAGCCAAATCGAATAGGTCATTTGTGGATTAGTCAGCAGCCAGTAGTAACGTCTGCACTGTGAGACAATGGTCTTTAGTTGGTTGCTTTTTTTTTGTTAGTCTGTTCTTTTTCACTTGTTCTAATCTCTAATGTCTCTTCTGGTCTCCAACAGACTGCTCAACAGCTTGAGTTTGAGAAAGCTGCTGGCGGGGAACAACTGTTTGCGGAGAGTGCCTGACCTACTTGACCACATCCCTCTGGAAGCCCTAGACCTCCAGCACAACAAGCTAGCCGAGCTCCCTGAGAGTCTGTTTTACAAGGCCTTAAAGTGAATCTCCCTACCCGCTTAATTCTACAGCTCTTTCTGGTTGCTAAATTATGTCTTCAAGAATGTTTATGTTATTAGTTGAGTCTTTTAGCAGCTGGTTCTTCAGCTTTGAAAAATGTTTACCTCCAGTGTGATCACTGTTTGTTTGAGGTTGTCAGTTTTTGTATCACAGCTCATTGCTTTGGGAATGAAGTAAAGAAAGTATGTTGGGATTGTGGTGAAAATCAATGGAACGTTCCTAAACGTCACTGTAGCTTAATAGGCCTTCCTATTTCCAGTAGGGTAAATCATTTAACACCCATTAGCAGTTCAAATGCTCTCATGTACTTTACTGTCTCTAATACTGAGACGTAATGCCAGTGACTGCTTGTGATGGATGGGTTTCATGATATGTTGTCGTAGAACTGCACAGCTTACAAGGGAAAGCGGTTACACTAAGGACGGATGGAAACAACATATAGCTATAGAAACTAGGTTGATAAGTAACACTTGCACAAGGCCACTGAGGTGTCAGCAGTCTTGTAATGTTTGTGGGCTGCAGAGTTATCATTCCTTTTGAATAATGTCTAACTCTGAATTAAAACAAACAGCGTGACAAGGTTCACTCCCTCATGTTGCCCGAAGGTTTTATGACTGTTCAGTCTGTTATATGTTCAGACTTAACAGCATCTATTACATGAGAAAAAAGTGTAGCTTAAATTACTGTCCCTTCACTTGGTGCAGGTTCAACAGTATGGTAATCAATGCTTGCAAAATTTACGGTTTGTGTTTAGTAATCTCTTTGGTACAATGAGAATTGTTTCGAAAACTTGTTCAATAATCAATACATGACTAAATACTGGCAAAGCACAAAACATCCGCTTGCTTTCCATATTCCTGAAAATAATAAGACAATGTTGAGTTGAATGGCGGTTGTCTTTGTTGCATTGCCGCAATCTGCAGGACTGTGCCTTGCATCATCTATTTATTTTCATTATCTGCAATGCCATGGCATGCGTGAAAAGGTTCAAGACAAAATTGTTTCTGAATGTAGTACATGTGTGAATAGTGAAAATCAATAGAGAGGCCTGAAAGGTTATACCGGTAATTTACCAGAAACTATGTGTGAAGGAGGCTCTTAAACCTTAACCGATGCTTCTACCTAGGCATCTCAAAGCTCATGACCTTTTCCAAATGCACTATAATTAGATAGGACTGGCTGGATAAAATACTCAGAGGCAAACCTGGCTGTGAAATAATGTTTATGTGTCTTCTCTCACAGCCTAAAATACTTAAATGTGTCAGCCAATGCCCTGGAAAGTATTCCTCCCAGCAGCCCATCTGAGGAGAGCCTCAGTACACTCCAGGAGCTCTACCTGACCGCCAACAACCTGAATGAGAACTGCGGTGCTCTGTTGGTTGGACATCAGAACCTGCGTGTCCTTCACATTGCTTACAACCAGTTGCTCTCCTTCCCTGCCAGGTGTGTTACCTTGACTTTCATGTCAATCAGTGTAAATGATCATTTGTGTTCTACTTGTTTAGCTCACTGTGTGTGTCTGTGTGTCTTCAGTAAACTGAGTAAGCTGGAACTGCTGGAGGAGCTAAATCTAAGTGGCAACAAATTAAAGGCTATCCCCTCCACTGTGTCTAGCTGTAAGAGACTGCATACCCTCATAGCACACTCCAACCACATTACTGTCTTCCCAGAGATCCTCAACCTGCCTGAGATCAAGGTCAGACTTACTCTGGTTTTATTTGCCTGACCAGTGTATTATTGTGTTCAGCCTGTGTCAGCTCCTGGTGTTTTGTATGTTTGTAGCTTGTAGATCTAAGCTGTAATGAGCTGACTGAGATCCAGCTGCCCGACTCGCTGCCTTCCACTCTACAAGAGTTGGACCTGACAGGCAACAGCAGCCTGATGCTGGAACATAAAACCCTCAACCTTTTCAGGTAAGTAATAAAACCCAGACTAATTCATTGTTATATGTGAAGCATACAAAATACACCAAAAAAATATAGCTGTGTGAGGAAATGCTGCATATATACCTTCTACAATTCCATCTAGTATATTTCTTCTTTTTTAGTCACATCACCACCCTGAAATTAGACCAGAAATCCTCCACAACAGCGGGAGACTCACAGAGTACCTCCACCCCATGGAACCACGGTTACTCTGAAATGAGTGGCCAAAGGAATAAGTGAGTACTGCTTTGTTTTTGTTTTTTTCTGTTTGTTTGCAAAAGGGCATCATTTTCTGTAGCTGCAGACATTATCTATTTTAATTGTAATTTGCAAGTAAGTAAAACGACTACGAAATTACTTATCAACTAATCTGTCAACAAATCTGTTTTGAACTAAGTGAGACACTCAATTAATAGTATTAACCTGTGTTTTTTCCCCACTATTGTCATCTTTTTTGTTTTATTGCTGCCTCTGTTGTTTGTCTTTACCATGTACAGTGCCTTGAGTACCTTTTTTAAAGAGCTATACAAATATAATGTATTATTATTATTATTATTAATAATAATAATAATAATATTAATTATTGATTCAGTTAAGTGGCCAACTTGTGTCACGTTTAAAATCTCTCTTTGGTGTATTGGGTATACTGTATATCTGTCTTTTTGGATCTTGATGTACAATCACAGAGCCAAGTCTACCAAGGAGTTAATATCTGAATCATTGGCATATAAAGAGTAACTGGTGCAGTAGGCCTGAATGATTCATTGGATTTAATATCTGTAACAAAGTTAAGTGCATCAGTGTTGAGAGCCCAGTATGCCTGGCTGCTCCTCCAGGGTCATGGCCACCCCAGAGACTCACACAGCAGTGTCTTTTATCAGCTGTCACCCCTTGACCTGGAGCTGCAGCATTGCATGCTGAAGTGTATATTTGGTTTACCTCTGTATGGGAGGTGCTGATTCATATGTTTTTTTTAATGTGAATCTATTGTTTGGGATAGGTTGTGTGTGTCTGTAATGGCTGTAGACCGGTTTGGAGACGGTGTGGAAGCGTGTTATGGCATCTTTGACGGAGACCGCAATGAGGAAGTACCTCGGCTGCTGCAGTGCACCATGGGAGATGTGCTATGCGAGGAACTGCAGCACTCCAGTATTGACAATGTATATATGTGCAACACTTTCCTTACCTCACACAGGTAAGACAGATTTAATTTTGGAAAAATATACAATTGCATTCTTACTGCACTTTTGTAGACTGACACAAGTGAATTTATGAGTTTGTCAGCAGCGTTGTTTGTTTTTGTATTGGACAGGAAACTAGGAATGGCTGGCCAGAAACTGGGTGCTTCTGCTTTGCTGTGTTATATTCACCGTGAGCCTTCAGATCCAGGAGGCTACTTTAGCCTCACTGTGGCCAATGTGGGCACCTGCCAGGCAGTTTTGTGTCGGGATGGCCGACCTGTACCTCTTTCTAAGGTGTATAGCTTGGAGAATTGCACTGAGGAGATGGAGAGAGTTAAACTCAGTAAAGCCATTATTACCGAGGTAAGGCACAGCTTCTAAGTATGATGGGTTTCTGTTTTTACACTAGAGCCATTATGTGAAACTTCCGATATTGTGTGTGCTGCTTCATATTCAGAGGTTTATATTTTATAAAGCTATAAACGCATCTACCATTCTAATGGCTCCTCTGTATTACAGGATAACAAAGTGAGTGGAGTGACATGCTGCTCTCGCCTGCTGGGCTGCTCTTATCTGTCTCCTTGGGTGATTCCAAAGCCCTGGGTGCACACTGAGCCGCTCTGTACCCAGGATGAGTTCTTGATCCTGGGGAATCGAGCGCTGTTTGAACGTGTCTCCTACCAGGAGGCCGTATGCACTGTGCAGGCTGTGCGTGATCCTCGTGCTGCTGCTAAGAAGCTGTGTTCACTCGCTCAGAGTTATGGTAGCAAGGACAACATTGAGGCTGCAGTGGTATCCCTGCATATTGGTGAGGACAGCTGCACCTGTGAGGCACCTGTCTCCTCCACTGAACCCCGGGGACCCCCTCCCGTCACTGTGCCTGTGACTGTAACCCCAGGCTCCAGTGACCCAGCCCCCCTGTCATCCAGCAACGGTCTTGTCTCTGAGTTCAACAGTGAGACATCAGCCTCAGAGGTGGGCAGCGAGGCGGGGTCCACCGCTTCAGATGAGCACCCATCCTCTGGCCCTGCATCCCGCCCGGAGAGACGCTGTAGCCTACACCCTGCTACTACACTGTGTGGGATCATGGTGCCAGGCCCAGTTGGGGCAGGAACCCACCTCGGCCTATTCCAGCGGCAGCCCTCCTGCGCTACATTCTCAAGCAACCACTCTGACAACGGCTTGGACAGTGATGATGAAGCGCCACTTGAGGGTGTTATCTCCAATGGCAGCAAGTTGGAAGTGGAGGTTGACATTCACTGCTGTGCTTTCCAACTGCGGCCAGGGGGCCCTGAGAGCCCCAAAGACTTGGACGTTGAAAAGCAAGGCTCTGACTATCCTAATGGCAAAATGCGAAGACAGAACAGCGTGGTGGTTTCTGCTACGAACGGCTGCCTTCTGGCTGTGTGTGGGAGAGAGATTGCAGACCTCAAAAAGTCTCCTTCCACATCCAGCCTGTTTGGGAAGAAACTGTCCAATGGCTCTGTGGTGGCCCCAGAGGACAGTCATAATCTCATTGAAGTGGCCCTGGAGGCTCCGAAGAAGAAATCTGGCTACTTCAATGCCCCAGCACAGCAGGACCCTGAGGACCAGCTCATTGTGCCTCCTAGTCTGGAGCAGGAAGTCAGGGAGCAGCTCAGAGGCCAGAGCCCTCTAGTCTCAGGCCCCCCCTTACCCTCCATACCTCCTTCCTTAAAAGACCCTGTGTGGGATCATCCACACCCACCTGCATTTGCCTCCAACTTGGTCCCCGGTCCAGGGCCGGTCCCCATCCTACAGCACGAAGTCTACGATACCGCCCTCTAGAAAGGGGATGGGGGGAGGGGGGTGGGCAGGGGCAGAACAGCGTCATATGGATCAGATTTTGCAATTGTGCCATTCCAGGGAAGAAGTGGAGATCTTCTCATACTTGGGGGATATTCCAATTCAAGTTGCCATTCAAATCTTTGGTGAAGACAAGACAGACATGTGGGACCTTGATAGGCACATTTTTGTGCACAGTCTAAGTATTGAAGAAAAAAGGAGCGACCAAAATCCTAGTTCATAAAAGGACGTTGTGAAAAGGATGACAGGCTATCGTAGACCAAAACAAGCCTAATTTGAGATGGGATATCTCATGTGTTAAAGCATGTCAGCAACATTTCCCTTTACTTGGAAAGCAAGCAATCTAGAGGGTGTGAACGAGAGACTGTGTTCAGTGAGGTCAAACATGCTCTCCATGGGCTCTGTGGTCCTGAACAGAAGCCCTGTGACTGAAACTTGAAAAAGTGCCTACTGCAGACGACTCAGCCTAGAGCTCCTCCACATCCAGGCTGTGTTTGGGGATGTGAGCTTGTTAGTTAATTTTGGAGGAGGCACAGTGTCTCCAGGAGACCCGCACTGGCACAACTTCTGTTCTTCTCTTCTTTCTGTGGCTCATTAAAGAAATCAGACAGTATAAATGCTTGGATGGCACATTGGACTCGAAGATGTGCCACAGCCAGAAATGTTATGGTTGGGTTTTATTTTTAACATTCCCACACAATATGTATAGAATTGTCTATATAGGATTAATTCTACACAATATAGTACACACTCACAAACAGCAGCTAACTGTCGTGGTGTGCTTGAGCTGCCTGCAGCAAGATGGAAAAGTATCGCTATTTAGAACAACGCATTTTGAATATCAAAGTCATTCTATTGTGCGGATGTGTTGTCCAGTTCAAAATCTCTCATGACAGTATTATCTGTGACCCTGCATGATCAAATGGTCATCTTAAAAAGTGCAGAAAGGAATACAAGTTGCATTTCAATTAGTTAGTTTTATGGTCACAGATTAGAGGAAGATATTTTGGATATAATTTGTCATTCACTACATCTCACAAAGTTTGAACCACAGTTCTACAAGTAAGCGCAAATATTGGGGACAAAGAACACATTCCCTTTTTCATATTCACAGTGCATATACGCCATTGCCTGATCAGGGTTCTATGTGAAGAGTTCAGGTCACACAGTAGATATTAAAAAAATTGATCAGTGCAGCAACAGTATCTGTGCAATGAGAACGCACCGGTTCAGTCAGTAAATAATGCATTAAGTCACATATAATAGGTAATATCATCCATTCCTAATTGTTTCCCTTTTTTAATATACATATTTTTTTAGATTAATCATATTTATCTCAGCTGAAAGTAAAAAAAAAAAAGAAGACATTATTTATTTGAATAATCAGGTAAATATTATGGAGCCCTGGAAACCTCAGTTCGCCCGTTCCTGAACCGCCCCACCTTGTGCCAAAAGAGGAAGCAGCTCTGCCGGGGCTGCTTTGGTTATACGAAGGCCAAAGTCGGGTAATTGCTCATGTCAGTGATTACTTCATTACATGTATATTTTTGGTTGCCACTCCAAGTCGGTAGTGGTGCCGTTCTGGCATTCCACAGCTATTGCATAGCTGGACATTTCAGTGTTCCCTTTTAGCCTTAAAGTAAACACTTCTGAGTATTTTTTAAAGGAGAAGCCCTTTGTTTCATCCCACTCATGTTCTTGTTGTTACTGAGGTCTTCAGCTCCGGGTGTTGTTCATTAAAGCAGCTCCTCTGTCCTTTCTTTGCTCCACAGAATGAGTGATAATCAGTGATGAAGCCTTAATTGATGTGTGAGTCTGAATCCTTTCTTACATTTTGCAAGTTTTTGTCTCGTGGTTAAAAGCACTTGTACATATAAAGTAGTTATATTCAGAGTTATGTATATTTGAGTTTAATATATGAGATATTTTTCAACATAATGTGCTTTGATTATTGTGGCTTCCCTCAGTCCAACATATCACCTCTTGTCTTTGAATACATAGCCAACAGAAATTGTGCTTACTTAGAGTGACAAAATGACAATTCACATTCACTTAGTGGTTTGTTTTTAATCTGACAAACAATTCCTATTTTATGAAGAGAAAAAAAATGTTTGCTGAATGGTATTTACCTTTTTGACATCAGCACCACAAACAGCACTATACATGTTTTCAACTACTCTAACACTATCTGCCAACTCTACTCTTACTATCTATAAATATGAATTTGCACCCCCTCCTGGCAGAAAACAAGGCAATACAGTTATTATTGTTTTTTTTATTTATACCAAGTATCAATTTTTTTTGTTGAAATGCTGTACTAATTGAAACCTCTCAATAATAATTACATGTTGTGAAAACATTGGTCTAAGTCTTAGATAATAATTACCATAATCCACATCAAGAAGCCAATATTGTCCTTATTATGCTTATTTAGAGTTCAGACAACGATTCCAACGAAAGATTTTCAATTTTTCTTTTTCTAAAATGAAGAATGGGAAACCAAATTTTATTATGCGGCAAAGCATTTGTTTCCAGTCACTTTACTGATCAGACTGTGCAGCGTGTGAGATGCCAAACAGCCGACTGACTGACAGATGGCTCTGAAACACGGATGGACTCTACAGGTGCAGCAAGAAAAGCTGAAAGACAGAATATGATTGTGAAAAAAATTGGCACACATCTGAAACAAGTTGGAAGACTGAACTGTTAAGCATGTTCGGAGAGGAGAAATTTAACTTTCCATAAGGTTTGAAACTAAATGATGGGAATTGCTTATACAAATATGCAAAGTGTCAACTGTAAATATATATTCATGTATAGCAGAGCTTCATTTTCATCACCTAATACAACAAGAATCATTTTTCTCAAAATGTCTAAAAATGAATAATGACTGGTGTATATGTATGTATGATGTGTTTGGATTGTGTGTGCAAGTTCCATTGCTCTTTTTTATTTTCAGAGTATGTCCTTTGCTTTGGCTCATGTAACTGCATTGCACTAATACATTTAGTTTTTTAATATAGTTGTACATGAATTATGTTTGTCTTCTGGTTCACAACACATGTTCACCCATTGCCCTGTCCAATATATGTTTCCAACTTGAAGTATATAAGGATATTGCTCCATCAGTGTGCATGTACATATGCGGATTGTGTGCGACGGTACAGGAAGAGGGAGCACAGGGTACAGTGCATTGTCTCAAAAATATTCCCTTTAATTCTTTAGTGGACGGGGTCCGGTGATGAAATGCTCTTCATACCCGTTGTGCACCAAAATGGAGAGTATGTACATTCGAGTAAGCAACAGCATCAGTGTTTTTCAACTGCTGCTTCATTTCTCAACTGGAAGGGATCATTTTCTCTCTGCACAACTTGACAAGCTCCCTGTACAACTCCATTGCAAAATGTCTGTTTGTTTGTAAAATGAAACTTATGTGCACACGTTCAGTAAGTGAATGCATGCCTGTGTGAATAATCTGGATTGACTGTAATTCTGCGTGGGTGTGTTGAATGAAACAGATCTGAGATGTTGTTTAACATGTGACCAAAGTAGCCATTGTTTGATTTCACAGTTCCTTTCTGTACTGTACATTTTTTTCTAGAAATGCTTGAATATTTTTTCTTGATGCCAAGAATCTGGTGTTTATTTTTGTACTTCATTATTTCATGCAAATTTATATTTCCCTCTCCACTACAGAATTGGAAGTGATTGGGATTCTACGGAAAACTGTTTCTCATTATGGTATTTTTTTTAAGGTACTAATTAAAACTGAATTAAATGTTGAAAGCATGCCCTAAATATACACCCTAACATTAAAGCATAGAGTACATACAAAATCTGATTTATTTGTACAACATGAAGAATATCTAATATTTTGAGATTTGTATTCTATCATGCAGGTTACCGATTCATTTTATGTTTATTAATCAAAAGATGTATTATTAAGGAACAGGTCTAACAATGAGCACTTTTGCTGTGTATCAGACTAATTGTACTCCCCTTAAACTTTGAGGATGGAGGATGTTTTGTTTTTTTATTAATTAAAATGCTGCTATCATTAGTTTTAAGCAGACACACTGTTTTTAAATTAACTTCAAGCCAAGTAGCAATAAAACTTTTTACTGTGAATTTTTTTGTCCAGTGTCCATTTTGCTCACCGATTTTATGATGATTTCATGCTAATAAACATCATCAAAATGACTTTTCTTGGTTAGCATCAAATATATGTCTATAGTTTTATTGTATCATAATGTAATTGGATATGTTCACCATGGTTTCCATTGATTATTCTTTCTTCTACAATCCCATCCCATCTGTTGCTTCCAATATCCACACTACCACACTGTTGGGTATGCTAGAAATAATGTAGTATGGGGCCAATACATAGACTTCCAGAGGCAGTGTGCATAAAATACCAGCATGTCCTGCTGTATCCAGCCACATTGTTGCAGAGTGCAAGCCAGCATGCTTTCCTGGCTATACTGACCCACAATCCTCTACCCAGCAAATATGTGAGCAAGAGGGTTAAAGTTCAAGATGCAATGTTATGAAGGAGTAGTATTTCCCAATTGAATGCATACTGAATGCAACAGTATGTATTTTTGAAGGCAGCTGCAGTATGTAAATGTGTGTATAAGTAAAAGTATGCAATTTACAGCTTATATGTTGAAGTCATGGGTACATTCCTGATCACAGTAGATCTGCCATCGAGTGGTGAAGCTCAGAATGACACCGTAACGGTCGTAAAAGACAACGTCTTTACATCAGCAAAGAAAGCTTTGCTGCACTTTTCTCCTTTGATGCAGAAAAGACATTTGAAACTGTAATCTGGATATCCTCCCTTCAAGAGCTTTAGACATTTGGTTTTGAGAAATAGTTAATTCAGTTTATTACAACTTTCTGTATCAAGATCCAACTGTCAGGATTAATCATCAGCTGACTGAGCTTCACTCTGACGACCCTGAGATCTAAGGAATGCACAATGAGTTCCATCTGGAACATAAATTATTTTACCTAAAAAGAAAAGGGTCGAACTTATGTCTGATATTCTTTGTTGCAAATTCTGTTTGTTTGTTGCTACACAACTGAGTCATCGAAAATAAAATCAATGAATATTATCTGGGAGTATTTCTGGCAATCAAATTGTTTCTCTATCTGCCTATTGAATCTTAGGTGTGTTTATTATTATTTATGAAAAATAATTATTAACAAATACTTGATATTGGAGTAGTTTATTATAGCTACACATTTATAGAAGATGTAACAGACAGTACACAGGTATGTAAACTGGAAAAGTAGTAAAAATCAGATTCTTCTTCAAAGTCTGAAAATAAAAATTCATCACATTCTATCAAAGTAATTACAGAATAAAAAAAACATAACACTGTATATGATTAAAAACTTGTATTGTCTTGTCGCAGGGATTTGTCATTAATCCCCCATTTGTTCAAATGTGCCAGGAAAAAAAAAATCTTACAAATTGTTGTCCTCATTTGTCCTTTGCTTCTTCAACTCCCGCACTGACCTGAAAGCTTTGACAGCCAAAACTGCCCCAAAGCTGAAAAGAAACACCCCCAGCACCCCAAAGAGACCAACTGCAATATCTGCACCGTGAAACTGGCAATCAAAGCCCTTGTGCCCTTTGCTTTTGTACATCTGAGCTCTCTCCGTACAGATGGGACCATTGTAGGTTTCCTGCAGTTTAATAAAGTAGAAGGCCAGAGCAGGGATGTAGCCCAGGCCGATCAAGAGGTTCAGCAGAGCCTCCCCAAGCAGCACAGGGGGCCAGCGGTAAGGGACCCTGAAAATCCCCAGGGCCAGCATGGCACAAGCATAGATCATTAAAACCCCGCCGCAGGCCATGGTGAAGACATACGGAGGTCGCTTGAGCTGGTGGAACAGTTGGTCCAGCTCCTTCACCCTGGCTGCAGCGGCTCCAGTGAAGGCATTGGCTCCACCAAAGTGATAATAGTAGATTCCACCGAGGCTGGCCAGGTCACGGTAGCCCCCGTTGTTGCTGTATGGCACTCCGGCACAGATGACCACGAGCAGATTCAGAAACAGCTCCATCAGCTGGCAGAGACCTGCGAACCACGGGAGAAACCCAACACTGACATTAATGGATGGCAACACGGTGAGGTAGAGCTGAAACGATGAGTCAATGTGTTGATTGACAAAAATATGATCTTTTTTTATAGCAAAAATATGAAATGGCTGCTGGTCTCAATCAACATCCACTTTTTTAAATTTGCGCTTAAGGAAGCATGTTTAATGAGTAATCAAAAAATAGAATTTTATAAATAACCCAACCAAACATAACATTTAATATTGTCAAATGTATTTTGGGCCCATCCTAACAAATTCAAGAAATTGCTACTGAGCACTTTGATTGTCACCGACATCTCACAGAAGAACTCTAAAATACAGATACTTGCCTCTGCTGGTTAAGATGTATCTGAGATTGTAAAGAGCGTGTCTGTGTTGTGGCTCATAATACTCCTCTTCAGAGGGATGGACCGGAGTCTCTCTGGACCTACAAGGACAATACCAAAGAATTAATTACATCACGACAAAACACTTCATTTTACATACAAATGCAAATAATTAACGCTGCAACAGATGGTGAAAGTGTGTGTTGAAGACATGACTGAGTGTGGGGACTTGTGAATAGAAAGTATGCAGCGACTCACAGTCTTGAGAGTCCTTCATGGTGGTGGTCTCTGTAATCAGGCTCCTCATGAGAGGTAGTTGTCATGTCCCTCTGTCGGTTTTGTTTGACCCTCCTGTCATCAGCAGAGCCTCGTGCGTCCATGTCTTTTGGCTTTTGGTTGCGATCTCTGCCATCATATTGTTGGTGGTGTCCATTGTTTGAGTTCTCCTCATACACATCACTCCTCTGGTGGGGTCTTCCCCTCTCTGGCATTTTCCTCTGCCTGCAAAAGCAGATTATGGACATGCATCCTATTACAGACCCTCATAAACAAAGTGGATAGTTGGCTTGTATCTCTGTAACCGCCACTGTGGACATTTTAGCAGCACGAATGAGTATTGAATGAAGATTAATGCCTGAGCGAGGTGAGGGGCCGAAGACATAGAAAGGCTTCTTCATTCTACTTCGTAAAGTAGTCGGGAAAAGGTCGCGATGATTTTGTGGCCTTGTGAATTTAATCATATCTATGGAGTGCATTATATCAGCAAAGTAGATCAGACTAGTTTGTGATTACATCGGCCAATTTCTTAATTTTAACGTGGGAGGCCAAAGCACATTATGACATGCCAGCAATTTATAGAAGCGCTCAGGATGTCTTCCCTGTTGCGCAGTTCATCCGTGTTTCGAGTCCACGAAAGTAATTGAGGGTTTGCTCATGAATAAAACAAAGATAAAATATTTTTATTTCCTACCGTTGGGACTCCGTTCACAATGTGATTGAGTTTTCGTTTATGCCGAGAAAAACAACCGCCTAACTTTTTTTTTTAGCTTCCTGTGTTTGAGATTTCCTCCTCCGGCCTCTCACCTGTGCTGTGCCACGCCCACAACTCCAGGGCTGATTTGTGGTCAAAATAGTGAATTTCTTGCTCCTTATCTAATGTTTTATGCTTCTTTCCCACAAGTTATATATATATATATATATATATATATATATATATATATATATATATATATATATATATATATATATATATATATATATATATATATAATATTGTACTATATTGTAATAAAAACAATTATATTTAATTTCCTTGTCAGTTTGACCCAAATATTACAAAACACAAGCAGCTTCACTAGTGCTTAGTTAAAACCGGAAAGTGTGTCAAAATACTTCGATTTCAGTCGCTTAACTCACAAAAACTAAAATTGTGCGATTCATGCCCCAACCCGGACGTAAAGGCACACCGCGCATGCGGTCACACTCCAACCATGAAGCTCGTGGCAACGTTTCACGATGTAACTTTTAGCATGTCCGCTGAAGCACAGACACATTTCAAAATAAATGTAAATTGAGCAAGCGACATGTTCGTGTATATTCATACAGTTCTCTGATATTGACCATGAGAAGATTATGGATTTTATAGTTCAAGCAAAGAGGTAAATTCTAAGTCTAAGGACTTCAGAGGCCCAAACATACTTGGTCCAATTATAACATGTTGTTTCAGAATATAAACAATTTTGAATTTGGACTAACAAGATACAGAGTCAGGTGCTCTTTCTTACCTAATCTTGAAGCCATGTCTGTAGTGAAATTACCACATATAAGAAATGTGATCTTAAGATGTTATACACAAATCTTTGGGACTACATCTCTGAATTTCCTATTCCTATTATATCTATTAATGTGTTTACACACTCCTTGAATGAAGAACTGTGAGCACAGGAACCCTGTGCACATCGGAACGCACACCAGCGAGGGCCTCATCTGGTTTCATAACACACTGAAGAACATTAAAACGCATAGCAGCGACTGGATTTCCTAAGAAGGCTGAAGGAATTTGACATGCCGAGAGCATCCTTACCAGCTTAATCACAGTGTGGTATGGAAACTGCACTGCCCAGGACAGGAAGGCACTCCAGCATGTGATAAAAAATACTGCACAGTACATCTGAGAAGCAGCCTTTTCCTCTTTCCAAGACATGCACTTCACAAACAGTTTCTCTACCAGTTTCTCTAAGTTTACTGTAATTCTGTGTGTTAGGACGACCCAGTAAAATATGCTTTTCATTGTACAGAATAACTGCCTGTTATCTGTGCATATGACAACAAAAATATCTTGAATTCCTTGGACAGTCTTGCATATTTCTGCTGAAAACCATAACTTCTGAAAACTGTACAGCTCTTTTAATTTCTCGTATGTTCATGTTATCCTCCGAAGCAAACTATTGGTAATAAACCATATTCTGACTCAATGATTATTTTTAATTGTGTTCAGAAGACGATAGCTGTGTGGACGTTCTGATATCTATTGCTCCATAATTATATACCACATAGGTCATAGGCTCACAGTAAATCACTGGAGGATTACTGTATCTACCGTTTAAGACGATGACCTTTATTGTGAAATCCAGTGGCAAGCCATCACCGGAAGTGTTTGTTGCTACTCCTTACACTCATGCTGCCTCTACAACCGACCGCGCGCTGTGTTGGCTAGCAAGCGAGGAAGAGGCGAGACAGAAATGGCGGTGACGGCAAGGCGAGCAGCATGAAGTGCTGATGCATTACATGGATCAAAGCCTACGACTGCCAGGACACCGTTGGGAAAATGACAATGACGTCGAAGTAGGACACCTCGTGTAACGGTCATTACAAACCTGCAACACCTTCCCGGGAGAGTTTTCATCTTGTCAGCGGAGGAGAGAAAATCTCACCGGGAGCATGGCTTCTTACAGCAACCAGGTAGTTAAGCTAGCTGGCTAACGTTAGCCCGCTAAACAACTCCTGCTGCACGCCGTGCAGCGTTATTTATAGACTCGCGAACGCCCCTCAGTTGAACAACCGTCTGACCTAAATTAGTGTTGTACTGCAGCAGCGATTTAGTCAGATGCCAGTTGTAATTGGAAAAAAATCTGTCTTGTCGTGCGTGTCATTGAAAATGCAGGAGCCGAAAAGTGCTTGCTAATGCCCCCCTAAGCCTCATTGAAACACCACCAGCATGGCAACGGTGGCTAACAGGCCTCGGTCCCTCCATTCAAATGAGACAGCGCCGCCGTCTGCAGCCGTTTTTAAGGATATGACAGCCACGTTTCGCTAAATGACGCGGACACGTGCTTACTCTAATGTTGGTGACTCTTTAGTGTGGTATCGCATGAGTGACAAGTGTTGCTTTTCCAGGGGAAAAGCGACACAGAATAACTGCTGCGTGTATGCATGGCCCACCTGCTCAGTGCTGCGACAGGCCTTCACCGAGCGCACATTTTCACAATTGGTCGTTTTGCTTGAGGCAGTTAGAGAGCAAAATCACGTTTTTTCTTTGACCGTTCTGCGCATTTCTGAACAACTGTAACCCAGAAGACCAATGTCTTGCTGATACCGTGGCGCGTTTAGCAAGCTAACAGCTTTGCACAGATGGTGTGGTTACACTCTGCAGTCAGTCCGCTAGCGAGTTAGCTACATTCAAATGCGACAGTGTGGGCCCTCGCTGATAGCGAAGATTCATTTGATATGTAAACAATAAAAAGATTGAATGAAGCTCATTCACTGCGTAACTAACGGGCTGTTACATTGCGAGTCTCCGTATACTTTGGATTGCTAATAACTAGGCAAGTTTTGGTGACATTTCTGAGTAAGTGAACGTTAGCTATCACAGGGGAAGGCCCGTTTTGTAGTAGAGCTAAGCATGCAGACACGCCAGGTCTGAAGTTTCTAATAATGTACAATTAAACTTTAACTTGAGACGACATTTACACAATGAGATTAAAACCTAGACAAGTGATGCACGTTTCACTGGCTTTAAACGTTGACTGGCAAGAACCAGAACACAACTAACGAGCATAGAAAGATACACTTTCCCATGCTTTCACGCGTCTTCCTGCTCCTAACCGTGAAGTGTTTCTATTGGCTCACCAATCAGCAAAGCGAAAGCTTAAGGAGTAAACTTGTTTCAGCTTCTTTCAAGCACAGCTGCCAGCTCTTCCATGTTTCTTCCAGTGAAGTGAATCATCCTACATGTACCCATTGATATTGAGTCACGATGGTGAATGTATTATCATATGTAAAAACAAAATAAAGGCACAGAATGAATATCGTGCTATTATAATAAAGTAATTAGACTTGATTAAGTGTCAACCGTCAAGACTTCGCTTCAACAGTTGACATTTTCTTTGGGCAACCAGATTTGGACTTCTGTCAACTATTTTGTTTGGTCTCGTTGCCCTATTTGGAAACCATTTTCCAGTTTTATAAATACAATCTGTTGACCTCACCTCTGTGTAAAAAATTCTACGAAACAATTGCTGTCACATTCATTTCCTCTGAGAAACTAAAACCGACAAAAGTGAAAAATAAAAAATCCACTGCATTTGAATGAATATCAAGAAAAAACAAATTCAAGTGAAAGAAAAGTTGCTAAACGGATGGTGCAGCTGAATAATCACAGGCAGTTCAAGACACACCAGTAGGAAAAAGGGCATCGCTCTCATGAGTGTCAAAACAGGTAATTTTGGAAATACTTCTAAAAATTGGTTTGCATCTGGGGAAAAAAAACAGTAGTTGGCAACATTTTGCTTATGGTACTTGTATATTATATATTTTGTTTAATTTATAAAGCTTATCCACTAAGAGTTTACACTGAATTAATTAGTTTAGTGTTTTCTTTTCAGGCAATAGGTTGTAACACAAAATCAGTGTGATTAGTTTTAATAAGGTCTTGCAGAGTTGCAGTAATTTGTTTAGTCAACATATTTCCTGATGTTGAAGGCCATTGCAGGATTTAAAGAATACGATAAATATCAAAGCTATCCTTTAATACCGGAACGCTAATATTGCATTTAATTTTTTTTTGCTTTGGTTGTTTAGTTGTGACTGAGGTTTCAAAGGGGCGTAAAGTTTCCGGTAAATTTCCGGAAACTTTTCATGGGAATTTTGAGGGGAAAAAATGTGCCTACTTTTTTTTTTTTTTTTTTTTTGCAAAAGCAACAGGGAACTTAAATGTAGTTGAGAACAAGACTATGCACGTTTAGCTCAGCTGGACCCTGAATGCAGCTGGTTGGGAACATCGTCTGCCAGAAACATAAACGTAAACATAAAACATTCTGTTGTTTTTCAACGTCTTTGTCATCAGTGTTGCGTCTGAATGTTTTAGCCCGATGCCTGGCAAGTGTGAGAGCATTGAGTTGCCTGGAGGCCAAGAGCGGTATTGCAGACAGATAGAGATTTCAATTAGAGCTCGCAACATGTTGAAAAAAGTAACTGAACGAGTTCATTTTTTGGAGCTGTAAACTTAGTTCAAATTTTTTAATTATAAACTATGAACTGAAATAGTTCATGTAAGTCCTGGAAGACAGCATTTAGACCTGAAAGGATTTGGGGAAAAACACTAAAGAAAGACATTTATGTTGGGGGGGATCAAACGGAATACATCTTTTAATATTCAACTTTTATGTTTTTGTTGTTCGATTAAAGAATAAAGTTCTACTCACAAAATGTCAAAGGTCAAAAATGTAATTTTTAAAAGTTGTATTATCAATGTTTGCATGCATGTCTGCTTATAACAAGGTAAATACAGTTAAATTACACCAAAATTTCCAGTTTATTCCCGTTAATTCCCATGAAAAGTTTCCAACTTTGAATATTTCCGGAATTTTGCAACCCTAGTTGTGAAAATGAATTATGAAACATTTGTTTGTAATTTGTGAACAACCGTAAATGGTTTGGTTGTTAAGCCTTCCTAAAGTTGTCTTCACCAATAAAGGAGAAACTTACTGAAATGTCCTCTAACATTTAGACTTATTTGTTTATCTCTGGCATCTAGATGCTGTGGCAACCTGTTGTAGCTTATGTCTCAGAAATGGGTTGTCTTCCAAAAATAGTTTAAAATGCATAAAGGACCAATACATTGCATTCATGTAACATTTCTTTACAGCAACTGTAGTGAATTTATCTCAACCCAATGTTCCGCCAAAGCGTAACTCTGTGAGTGGGATAGTAGTCCTCACCAGTTTCTTTGGGGAAAACTACATGCTATTTACAAATAAATCAGACTACCATACAAGTTGCCAAACGTGTTTAGCTTCAGCAGATTTTGCACAGAATGGAAAGGATTAAATAATAAATCTAGTGACTAATTTAAAAGCAATATTCTTGTCATGCTACTTTTAGTCCGCATTGATCGATCTCAACAACTATGGATTGTATTGTCATTAAGTTATATCCATATCCTCATAGTATGAAACCTACTGGTCACATTTCCAACTTACTGGTCACATTTCCAACTTTCCCAACACACATTATCAACAAGATTCTTTTTAAATCCCTAATTCCCAGGAGCTTCAGCTGTAAATAGTAAATTAAGTGTATTTATATAGCACCATTCTACCTTTCTGAACAAAGTGCTTCACAATTTGACTTTCATTCGCCCATTCATACACCAATTATGGCTGTACTTTGAGATTAGCATGTACCAATAGATCACACTAACATGCTTAATGTTAACATTTTTTTTTCCACCAGTAGCACGCTAAAATGATAAATGCTAGCATGTTGTATATACAAAATCTTGCAGTACACAAAATAAGGTACACAACTATTGTTTAGAGATTAGTCTACTGATTAATTTATCAATGACTTGATCGGTCTACATAATATAAAAACATCTACAGTCCAAGGTCTGTTTTTAAAATGTATTGTTTTGTCTGATCAACTGTCCAAAACTCAAAAGTATTCAGTTGAGTAAAAAAATGGTTTACTCAGTCAGTTTAACTTGTATGATATAGTGCTAATAGTTCTCAGGATAATTAACAGCAAGGGGTGGCGGGTGGAAATTGTCATTCCAATATCATCACTCAAACATAGCTGGTATCGAATTTTCAAAATAACTTAATCAATACAGATGATTTAAATAGTGGCTTTATGCCTTATTGCTGCAATACATCAACACATGATGGTGTGACCACACTGTTGAACTGCTGAGCAGTTGCTTTTGTCTGATAGCACGTGTCATCAGATTAAATGACGAGGATTCCTTTCTTCCACTGTCACACTCGTCTCTATTTCATGCTTTGCAATCATGTCACCCTATTACTACATCACACTAATATGCAGCCGCAGGCCTGCTCGATAGATTCATTGAAAACTAGTCTGACCTTATTTGTAGTGGCTCTGCAGCATTTTCAAGCTAAGCCAAGTTGTCCATTAATAACTCTCCTTTTGATTCAAGAGAACAATTATGGTAGTGCTGGTTGTATCCCCCTGTTGTCACGGGGTATTATGGCGGGGTTATACTAATAACGAAGTGGTGTTATTACTGATTAATCGGTTTAATTTGATGGTATTAAAAATAATAATAAACGGGTGTCCTGTGACGGGTGTGATTGGGACGCAGATAAGAAGTTAAGTGCTTTTTGCATTAGGTGTTATGTAGGAGATTGATGAATTGGAATAATTGTCAAGATTTATGGTTTCATATTTAGCAATTTAACTTTTTAGTGTTCTTTGAGATAGTTTTGGTGGATTCTGTTTGACTGACTGATTTTGAGTGACTCGGCTCTCTAAATATTTGGTTAATATTTCGTTAATTTAAGTCTCTGGTCACCTGCTGTGCGTCGCTCTTAGGAAACTTGTCAGATATAGTATCACTAAAATTCATCAAGTGGTAGAAAAGCTTATTATCAATCGAGTGTGCGTGTGTGTCTAAACTGTTGAAATCATACAGATGGCTAATTTGTTGTAATCCTCAGTCCAAACGATCAGCAGGGGAAGCTTAGTATGGTACGTGTGGCACGCCTGCAGAAAGAAGCAAAGGGACATTCTTTCTGTTGTGATTGTATTAGCCATCCTGAGGCCGTTGGATTATGGCTGGCTGTTTGTCGCTTATAGTGCCATTTCAGCAATGTGGGCCCTCGCATTGAGCCTCGTTGGCTAACAGTTACATATGCTTGAGCTGCACTTTCTTTTCTATGTGCCTTTCACATCCCACTGTTGATTGCACTGAGAGGATTAACAACATGGCGAGTGAGTTCATTTAACCATTTCGTTGTTGCTTTCTGTTTTGAACATTTGGACACTTAGGATGCCACTGTGCAGTGTTTCCCCTGAAGGCGTAATGCCCAGGAAACATTGAACAAGGAAAGTACGGTGACTTTGCAGAGCTGCTGATATTTTACACACTTCTATCATAACTAATTACATTGACTGCATCAGAGCAGCCGGTAAATTGTGCTTTTGCACCACGGCTATTCGGATATAAAAATGTAATTAGGACAGTCTTATGTTATTTTTTAATGGGAGGTGTGTAAGCTTTCTGCACAAATTGATCATGATGTCTTTGTATTTTTTTAAATGAAATGACCAATTACAGGAAAAGATTTAAATTACTGACAATCTAATTTGCAGTTGGGTTTTGAGAGTTTCTGTTGGCATTCATTTTCCAGTTCCAGCTGGCTGATGCTTGGTAACTTTATCCATTAGCCTACTGTGGATGTTAAAAGAACACCAGCGTTTCTTTACAGGCGAGAGTCCCGCCCCTTTAGTTCAGACAACGTTGGGATGTGCTGGAAGCAATATTAAACTTTTACCATCATCATCTTAAACTTTTTTTTGCCGAGGCTTTTTTTCTGAATGGCCTGCGTGCATTCTGAATGTAACCTCTTCTTATTAGCTATTAGCTCTGTTATTTAGCCAAGTAAGACTGTGTTGCACACCGGTTAACAAAGTTCCTATGATAACCTTACGTGCATATAGGTCACCCCTCTCTTCTTACCAATCCATTGTTTTTTCTATGATACATACATGTAGTTAAAAGTGCTCCTAGAACTCAATGATTAAGCTTAAGTTAAACTTTAAAAGTAATTTTAAGATTTCTGTACTGCTGTGTATCTAGGTGGAAGTTAATTGTAGCCAGAAAGCATGTTAGCCTTACATAAATGTAATGTGGTTTACACAATATAGGACTAATAATAGTTAAGTAACATTTTGTGTAAATAAACAAATATCTGTTTGACAAATGCAGCAGTGTTCAAACAATCAGTCACCAATACTGTTAACTTAAGTGATTAATTGACAATTAAGTGACAGTTCAATGCTCCATATTTCCAGCTGACAAAATGACTAGTTAACAGGGACTTTTGTCTTTCTGGATTCATTTAGCCTAGTTTTTAAAGTCAAGGTTGAGGCATTGTTTATTTTATAATTACAAGAATAAGTACAAGAATTTACAAGCATACATACATTCTTTTGACAGCTCAAAAACCTACTTCACTAAATGCAAATTTTTGCTTTTTGTGTACATGTTTTATGCATAACAGTGCATGACTCGGCACTTCATGTTGTGCTTTACCTTTGCGCAAGCTAGCATTGCATTATTGACTGGGTGATGACTGACTAGTAACCGCCGTGTAGCCACATATCAAGTGAAGATGACCTTTGAATCCGTTCCAGTTAGTAAGTGAAAGACCTTGTCCTTCACCATGTATGCTATTTGACTTTCCCGCGTTCCTTTATATTGATGCATGCGCTCAAGTTTTTAACTTGTTGTATTGACTTTTCAGACAATTCAAGATCACAGCAGTAAAGATATATTTTTTTTAAAAGTGGATTTTCCTTTCTTTTAAACTAATGGTTATATTGATTCCTTCCCACAGTACATCTTCGGGGAATTCAGCCCTGATGAGATCAATCAGTTTTTTGTGACTCCACGATGTTATGTTGAGGTAAGGCGCTGGATTAGATTTGGTTTTACTTAATAAATACACATTCCGTGGGTGTCTTTAACCTTTTATAAGAATATGTAGTAGCCTGTAATGGTTAGTGGGATCCCCTTTGATAGAAAGCAACAAGGTTCATGGAAACTATAATTAATAATTTGACATACTAATCCTAACTATAGAACTGAGATTCTAGATAAGCCAAAACATATAATTTTAAAAGTACCACCATTATTTGTTTTGTAATACTGCATGTGATTTTTAGATATTTTTTAGGCTTATTTTTTGTTAACTTTTCTAATTATTTTTTTTGCCTCCACACAGCTTCCTCCGTTCAATGACAAAGTCCCGTGCGTGAGTCAGTCTTCTGGTATGTAAATTTCATATACACTTGATTGCTAGATCATTATTTATTTTTTCTTTTGAAAGTTTTTTTTAGCATCAAATGACTATTCTAATGCTCTTAGTTGACAGCACTGTTTTTCAAAGCAGGTCTAAAAATGTTTAAAATAAGATAAAAGCTTAAGCTGAAAAGACCTGACTAGTCTGGCAGGGAGATGCTTTTAATACATATTTCACCATATACTTTGACTATATTTATGAAACATCATATATTGATTAGAATGGATTACATATCCCATTAGATCTTTTATCATTTTAAGAGTCAGCCATTTTCATTCATTAAATTTCGAGCCCCCAATTGAAAATGTAAGAGCAGCCACCTGTCTTTGATACCCGTTTGCACATGACATTTGCCTTACCTTGATTTGTATTGATTATTTAGGAACATACTGCACTCCTGCTGTACCTTATATTATGGAGTCAATGGGACTGCAGGTTTGCGGTGAGTTGAGGAGTCTGACACCCCGTGGCTTGACTAGCTGTTGTACGTTTGCTGTAAAACTCAAAATCCAGGTTTCAAAAACTGGTGGCTTTCTAAACTTTGCGCCTGTATTCTTTCTCTTGCCTGTTGGTATAATCTGTAGAGCTTTGCATGCTCAAGATACTATTAAGTATCTTATCTTCTCTTGCATATTATGCATTTTCACCACTGCAGAGCTCCAAGTTGAATTATTATTGGTTTGAACGTTCATGAGTTAACAATCACAATTGATTTACTAAGGTTGATGGTTTATGTGATCTTTAACATGTGTGTACATATTGATCCTTGCATTATTCAGTTTTTTTTAATTGCTGAAAGCATTTTACAGTCTTGACGTGTGATTTCAGTAACACTAACAGAAGATCGTCTAATCCCAGTAGAGGAAGTAGCTGCTGTTTTCAAACCCTGTTAACTAGTGGTGCAACGGATCATAAAACTCGCAGTTCGAAAAGGAAATGAGAAAAAAGGAACACATTTAATTTATAGAGATCTTTGATTTAAAAAATAAAATAATTCCTGACGATACTAATTGCATGATTATTGCTAATGTTTGTTGTTTGATTATAGCAGCTGCCCTACAGGGCTGCAGACTATTTTATCAGTTCATAAACTTATTTCAACACTCTTAAGTCATTAAACCATCAAATTCTAAATGTACTTTTATATTTAGTTAGTCATCTATAGTGTTATCGATTCTTCAAAAACACACAATTCAAAGAAAAAAATCTTTTCATTGGTTGTTTTTATTATGTATCGTAAAATGCTATGAGCTTAGAATGCATCTCTAATGTTTAAAATGTGAAAACGTAACTTTACTTTTTAAAAAAATTATTCAAGTTTCTCATCAGTGTCTCAGAGCAGAGCCTGAACGCATCATAATTTAACTAAATGGAACCATTGTTGGCCGTTAGCGCCGCTGCCACGGTTGATTTAAACACAGATTGGTTTACAACGTAAGATTATCAGAGACTAGCAACTGGAAAAGCATGAACGCCGATATAACTTTATTGAATATAACAATATTCAGTCAAACTTTTTATTTCACACTGATGGTTCCCGTTAAACTGTAATTAATCCGCCGTTCTCGCGCATGTCGAACCATGAGGGGTGATCCGTACGAAACCACAATGGTCCGTTACACCACTACCGTTAACCCCTGCAAACCATCAGGGTTTACAGTTTGGGTCACAGCTGTGACATTACGAAAGCCATTTGGATGATTTTTCTGATTTGCACTAACAAATGTTTCCTGTGTGTTCACCTTTTTCCACTTTGCGCCTCTGCATAATAATTAACTATTTAAGCTGCCATGCAACACATTTTAACTTAACAAATAAGTTTTGTGATGATGATCTATATTTGTTTGTTTACATTGTCATCATACATTTCTTTGACGTTTGACACATAAAAAACAATATGGTAAAAAGTGCTATATTTAAGAAATTAAGCATATTGATATACATTTTTTGTGATGTAACTTAGTCGGGTTAATTGTCATTTCATCATAAAATATGTAATTGTCACTATCATGTTTGTAT
The DNA here is from genome assembly GCF_023055335.1 of Clinocottus analis. Classification (NCBI taxonomy): domain Eukaryota; kingdom Metazoa; phylum Chordata; class Actinopteri; order Perciformes; family Cottidae; genus Clinocottus; species Clinocottus analis. The sequence goes on along the minus strand of NW_027175820.1, from coordinate 12,478,403 downwards.
ACCGTTAATACTATAATAATCCTCCAGAACTAGAAATGGCCATCTACTTTAAAAAAGATAAATTAGAATTTTGTTAATTGCTGCAAAATTTCATGGGAATTAATAATCTATAACAGAATATTGTATACACTTTAATTCATGTTTGAAGGTGGGTATTGCCATGTATAAATGCAAGATTAGCCAGTTAAATTCTAGTATTTTATACATTGTCCCACTTTAATCTATATTAATTACTTAATTTAATCTCTATAAACCTACCCTTTGTAGAGTTAAGTGGTATAATTTTGCCGTTATTGGGCAATATTCCATAATAACGGCTCGGCCTATTGTATTCCAAGTAATCTTTGAGAAAACTACACACCTGCTCCTTCACGTGGTAGTTTTCATATATTAAACTTGATATACTTTAACAGTATGGAGTTTACTGATCAGCGTATGATTTAATATAATATGACACAAAATATGCAAATATCCTTTACAAATGGGTTATAAAAATCACATTTTATGAATGTTATTCTTGTGTACTTTTTGTTAAACTATGAATGCTAATATATTTCCCCTCTTTTTTAAATGTACCTGTTTAACCACCCCGCTTCTGGACATGTTAGCAATGTTCCTGAGATCCACATAAGCCCAGAAGGAATGTGGTGTGTTTGAGAATAGACAACAATAGTTGTTGCAGCTGAAAATAGGCCCAGCAGGATTTGTTTATTTTTTATTGGTACGTCCGATCCTGTCGGAAAGCTCCCACGACCCCTTTTGGGTGATGGTGTAGTTATTTATAGATCAAGATTTATAACACTCTTTAGCAGATTAAAATACAACAGTGTGTTTTATATTTAGGCTGTAATTGATGACACTTTATGTTTCTAATTGACTTAAATGTTATCTGCAGCAGAAGACTATCAGCGCATTGAGTTTGGTGTTGACGAGGTGATGGATTCCAAGCCTGTCGGGTTGAACGATCCATTATTCAAGGTGTCAAGCACCCTCAACCCCCAGGCTCCAGAGTTCATCCTGGGCTGCCAGTCAGTCCAGAAGGCCCAACAGACTGCTCCTCCTGAAGATGATGTTCCTGAGGAAGCCCACTTCGACTCGCTGGATGGCCCTGACTCGGAGGCCTCAGCCCTGGACAATCAGGCCTGCCAGGACAGCCAAGACATGGATGGACTCCCTGGCAGCCTGGGACAGCGAGAAAGGAAAAAAAAGAAAAAGCGACCGCCAGGATATTACAACTACCTGGAACCGTCAACTGGCAACTACAGCAGCAGTGCAGCAGATGGGTCGCCAATGACTGCACTAGTGAACGGACATGCAACCGGTGGCCCACACCACAGTGCTGAAGATGTGGACGGTAAGGCATTGTCGGGGGCAGAACTTTCCGCCCCCGGACCTGTCTCCACGACAGCATCAGCTGCTGTTAAAGCAGCAAAGTTTGTCCCTACATCCACTGCCAATCAGAGGACTTGTGATAGCCCTGATGACTCTTCTTTGGACTTTAAAAGTGGAGCTGCCTCTTTATCAGATGGAAACAATGCAACTTCCTCCTCTTCATCCTCCTCTCAAAGCAGAGGGATGACAGAGGGACCAAGGACTGCAGATCAGCAGCCAGATATTTTGGCTCCACAGAGCCCCGAACTTTCAGATACTCCGCACAGCCCCCGCTCCAAATCCCCTCTTCCTCCTTCAGCTGCTGTGGCCAAGCCCTCTGTCGCCACATCCATTACTACTACTGAACTGGAGGCAAGGGAGTTAGCAGACAGTGGGGTGGCCAATGGGTTAGCAGAGCCTGATACTGCTGTCAATGCAGATGAACACAAAGAAGACTGTGAGAATGAGGTGCAGGCTCAGTCGGTCTCCCCAGACTCTGCTGCCCAGTCGATAGTGACAGAGCAGGCCCTTTTGCCCATTATTCCAACTGCACCTGCCGCCAACCCCCCCAAATCTTGGGCTAGTCTCTTCCACAACTCCAAGCCTCTGCCTGGGGGCCCTCAGGCCTTTGTTGAGGTAAAGAATGTTGTGGAAGTTGTGTCTCCATCCCTCGCTACGCCAGAGCAACCTGAGAAAGTTGGGGAATTCAAAGACGGCCCTGTCCACGTTTCAGAGGATCCTATGGCCCCTAAACTTGCAGGTATTATATGAAGATGTATTGTATTTCTTTAAAAAAAAAAAAAATAGACCCACGTACTGGTTTGATGTTTGGGTGCATTGCTGCTAAATTCTCTCCCCCTCCACTTGTTGAGACAATTGTACTGTTCCTTCACCTTGTGTTACAATGTGAGTTTATGGTTTTAAACATGTTATGTTTTAGGAGAGTGGACATGGTAAGTAATCACACTTATGCTGCTGATTGTCTTATATCTATATTTTAATGGTATGTTGCTCAATAACTCCTTAAAACAGGGATGTGTATGTAATATGTTGCTTGTGTTAAACAAGTTCAGGAAGTGAACACTAGATGGTAGCACTACATCGAGAATAGCTGTCATATATTAGGTCATAAGTCACATTTGTGTAACCAACACTATTACGATGCCCTGTAAAACTCAAAGCTTATGAACATAGGAATATTCTCCGCACAACTATAGAGCAGGAGGATTTTTTTTTAGAAGCATCTTTCTTTAGATACAACACCTTTTGTCTCCTTTAATGTTTTATTCAAAGGGGGGGGGATACACAGTATGTTTTCAAAGTAAATTTCAAGTTCTAGTAAAGTGATTGTTGAAGAATTTACATTTAGCTGCAATTTAAATATAATTTGGCCTTTCAGATGTTCAAGTCGAACTGAGTGAGACATCATACTCTGCTTCTATATTTTAGGAAGATATTAGCCTGACACAAACAACACATGCTGTTAAAAGAGAGTGAGTCTGCAGCTTTAACATTAAAGTGAAAACACAATTTAATTGATAATTAATAGTGGTTTAGCTTCATGTGGAGAAAGATCAGTTGAAGTGAACATACAAACAAGCACAGTTTAGTGTGATATTTCTTTCAGATGAAAGTTCATTTATTTAGGAACTTTAGAAATGGAAACAATATAATAAGTATTTTGCTGTGCTACTTAATTCTGACGTGTTTTATTTTTCTTCAATGCTCTGTGCAATATCTGAGATTTGCCTGTTTAGATTAACCCGGTTATACTGCATGCATTTACACATTTGTAGTTTTGTGTACAGTTCTTTCAGACGGACACAAATTAGATTTTCATAGCCTTCTATCTAAATTCCCCTTTCAGCACACTGTCTTTCTTCTGAGGTGGCCAGACCTTATGGCGTGTAATTTGATATACAACGTATTGTTTTCACTTTTAACGATTCCCTTTTAAGATCTACACTTTATTTCTGCATGCTTATGAACCAGAAAACAGTATAGCTGCTTTTTTTCTGCAGAATATGATTTTCTAATCTTGACGGCCATTGGTGTCAATTCCTTTTTTTTTTTTTTTATAAAGACTGCTGGAATTGAATATATTCAACTGAAACACTGGGTGACATTGACCATTTACACTCAACTTTTTTTTTTTCTGTGGGAGAGTGGTTCAACATAGTGAGGCTAAAGGAAACTGGTTCCTACTGTTTTGAATGTGCTGAATGACCTTTTAAGCACTTTTTATTTGAATGTGTTCATTTCATAAAGTTAAGTCTGCTCCAGTGTCGAGCATGAGGCTCGACACATGTTCTAAAACAAATGATTGGGATGGATGCACAAGTTTGAACACACTTATGATCATTGTCATAAATGTATATGTCGTTAGATGCATTATTTATGTATCAGTTCCGTTAAACTATGTCCACGTTTTCATGGGAGCTGTGTAACTGAATGACAGTCTCCCTTCCTAGGCGTGGTACAGCATGTTCTTGCTCTCATTCAGACTCTTGTACTGTTGTGTCAAGAGGCAAGAATAGAAGAAGAGACATTTATGTGAAAATGTTATGCACTACTTGTTTTCTCCGGAATGGTCAGCAATAATAACCATCATATTACTGTTTTCAGGGCTACCTGTTTAAGAACATTGTGTCTGTTTGAATCCCCAGAACTTATTGAGAATGTGAAGTTGATACATAAACCAGTGTCTTTGCAGCCGAGAGGACTGATCAACAAAGGAAACTGGTGCTATATCAACGCTGTATCCTTTCACTCTGCTTTCTGCTGCACTTGCAACTTTTATTTTTTTTAACCCCTCAACACTGATTACACATGTATACGTTTAGCTGGTGGTAACCTTCTGGTGGCAATCTTGTGTGCACCATTGTGAAATTAGGCGTCTTTGGGGGACACTTGCAGAGCAGTGCGTTTCAGCTGTTAAACTACAAAACGTCTATAGTTTCGTCAAATTAGAATTTAGTCAGCCAGTGGTATCAAAATAAAGATATTACAGCAGCCGTTTGTAATTTTTCAAACACACTGTTTTCTACCTTGACTCTGAACACTCAGACCCTACAGGCCCTGATAGCGTGCCCACCCATGTATCACCTGTTGAAGTCCATTCCTCTGCATAATGAAACACAGAGACAGTGTACCTCCACACCCATGATAGACAACTTGTAAGTAGCCTTTCTGCAAGCTGATATCAAATTGCTAAAATTAATTTTGCTCAGAATCCTCACTATTGTTTCCGTGTCTGACAGTGTTCGGCTGGTGAACGAGTTCAACAACATGCCTGTGCCATCAAAAGCCAAACAGCAAGGTAAGACTTTTTAAAGCACTTTCAGAGACATTTGGTATCATTTTCTGTCTGCATCACTCGTGTATGATTTTGTAATTGTGTCCACAGCTGTTGGTGATAAGACCACGAAAGACATTAGGCCTGGTGTTCCCTTTGAACCAAACTACATTTACAGACTCCTCACTCTCATCAAGTCAAGTCTTTCTGAGAAGGTAAACTGAGCTGCCTCTGGATCAAAGGCATATTTACTGCACTGTAATGCGTCATGGTGTCTTTTTTTTTAATGATCAGTCTTTGAATGAGCTTCCTCTGGAACATGCCGTGCTTGAAGGATATGTCCTTATTTTGTCTTTTTTAAAAAAAATATGTTTTCAGTCCAGAATTTGACAAGTTTCCTAAATGAAGGCAGTTCATGCGTTAAACATGCTGAGTCAATAATGATTCAGTTTTAATGAATGAAATTACATAAATACACTTAATGAGATGCTTATCTTTTGATATTTAATGAGGCTTACACTCATCCTGCCTCTTGTAAAACATGCTTATTTGTCTGTTTACTTCAATGAATGTTGATGTTTGCACATTCATGCTTGCACACCAGTGTTTTATTTTGACCGTAAGCATTCTTGGAGAGCGTTTTAATTCCTTCTGTTTTACTGGCGCTCTACTCGTACATGAGGATACAGAGGAGTATCTCGGCTTCTTAAGAAGTTGCATATGTTATTTTTTAGATTGGTTGTGCCAAACTATGTCCACGTTACCATGGGAGATGTGTTAATAAATCACAGTCTCCCTTCCTAGGCGTGGTACAGTAACTTCTCGCTTTTATTCAGACCGCCTCTTGTGCTGTTATCACAAGAGGGAAGAATAGAAGTAGAAACATGTGTGAAAATGAGAAATTTACTTCTCGCATTTATGAAGTTATTTTCTATAATATGAATTACTATACACAGTTTAAAATTTGACTTCATCAACATTTATATTGGCTTTTTAATATTTCCCGATTATGCAGTTCCTGAGGCTTACACTCATCCTGTCTCTCTTGTAAAACATGCTTATTTGTCTGTTTACCTCAGTGTTTACACGTTCATACTTGCGCACCTTTGTTTTATTTGATTGTAAGCATTCTTAGTCGTGTTTTAGTTGCTGCTGATTTCCTGCCGCTCCACTCGTAGGGTCGACAAGAAGATGCGGAGGAGTATCTTGGCTTCACTCTCAACGGACTGCATGAGGAGATGCTGGCTTTGAGAAAACTAATCTCACCTCCGGAAAAGAGTAAGCATCTTTTACCACTTTCGGATCACGCAAAAAAGATTATTAAAGATTTTATTTAATTGAATTCAATTTTGTACATCATTCTTCTTGTTTTAGTTAAAATATAAATATCATTACTTTATGCATGAATCAAAATATAACAAAGCAGATCAAACATTTAAGTTTTGCGAGCTACTAAAATAAAAATATCACGACCAGCTTGGTACTATGACTGCCAATGTGATATTCATTAAAATGATATAGATACTGGTGTAACCTGACCAATCCAACATTAAATTTGCACACCACCACATTTAAAATTCAACTTTAAGGTTTAAATTAAGCTTATATTTTCCCACGAGTCATATCAGTGAAAGTTTTATTGGATTTCCCGCAACTTGTGAACTGATAATTCATGGGAATTGTTTCTTCAACTTACTAAAAGGTTGTTTGACAAATTTTGCTTGTTTGACCTCTAAAGTGTAATTTTGTTTTTTATTTTTTCAACCAGAGGCTCCCACGCCCAACGGGCCAGAGTCTCAGTCAGGTGTGGTGGAAGATGTTGCAGATAAAGAGGAAGAAGGTAGTGAGGATGAGTGGGAGCAAGTTGGCCCCAGAAATAAGACTTCCATCACTCGCCAAGCTGACTTTGTCCGCACACCCATCACTGACATATTTGGTGGGCACATCAGGTACGTTTGCAAATCACCGTGAAGATGTTTCAGAAAGACATTTTCATGTGAAATGTAATTACTGAGCCCTGTGTAAATAAATGCATTCTGATGGCTGAGGAATTAGAGTATTAGAGTGAAGGGATGACGAAATCTTAAGACTCGTATGTCTATGGCCCAATCCCAATCTCCACCCTTACGGACTCACGGACTTTGAGGCGCGCTCCCGCGAAGTCCTTGAGGGTTTAGGGGTGTCCCAGTGTCAAATTGTGGAGTGCCTGAGGGCTCTGTGGCGGACATTTTGAGCCCTTTATGACCCTTTCCGTAAGTCAACATTAGATGCTGACTTTGCCTCAGGGAATTACCACTTGGGCATTTAGCCCGATAAACGGGTGGATTTATCAAAAACAACCTTTGAAACTGTCGTATTTGACAGAAAAGCATGACTCCATTGCGAAAATAACAAATTCATGAGAACCACAAGACCTAAATGTTTATGATGTTTAGAAATGAGTGTAATAGCGGTTCAGAAAGTGCCCACGTTTGCTGCATGGGAGAAAATTGCGGTCAGATTTACGTGGAGCTTAATGGAGGAGAGAGGTGGACGTCCTCTCACAATCAAGGGGATTAAAACAAATGTGTGAATCTGTGGATTCAATCGACACAAGTTTATGAAAAAAGACAAGATTTTCTACGTTTATATGTATAAATTATGCCTGAAGAGTAAAAATGGTAGAGTGAATGACAAAATGCAAATATTTTTCCGCAAGAGTTTGAAGCTCCTCCGTGCTCTCGTGATGACATCAGCACTCTAAACTTCGCCATACACACCCCCTATTGTAAACTCTGAAATGATACGGAAATTTTCCTAAACTCGAACAATAATTACATGAAAACGGTGCTAGCTAATAAAAAAAATGTACAAATTGGGCAAATAAACTCCAGACTTTTAACTTTTTAATCTTTAAATAATTTCTCTACATTAAAGTATGGTGAGTCCCTATGGGCACAAAGATGAGTGGAAGATGTGTAAGAGACACATTTTTTGTTTACGATAATATTCATGTGTTTTATCTCAAGACAAGATTAAATTTATGACTGTGCCAATGTGGCAACAATTTTGATCTGAAGCGGACAAAAGAGGTGAGCCAAACATAGACGAGGCAACGTGTAGACAGTCTTTCTATGTTCCACCTGTGAGTGGCTGCTGAGTCTGGTGAGACACCGAGTGGTAAGACTCCATGTACCAGTCCTGTCCTCTGATTTAATATCCAAACAGTTTGAACATTTTTACACTGACACAACCCTAAACTGTTTCACACACACATAGAGCACAGGCATAATACATAGCTAATGATTGATGGAGCTGCATACATTTTCAAAGGAGAAGTGGTTCCATTAATATCTTGGGTTGTTTCAGTGTTACGTGAGCTCAGTAATCCACCTGCCAGTGATCGGCTTTTATTTATTATTTTCAACTCAGTGCTTCGTAAATACACTGGGAAAGAACAAACTAATTTCTTAATTTGTATTGTCTTAAGTCTGTTGTGTCAAACTATGTCCACATTATCATGGGAGCTGTGTTAATAAATCAGTCTCTCTTTCTTGGTGTGGTACAGCAAGTTCTCGCTTTTATTCAGACCGCTTCGTGCGCTGTTGTCACAAGAGGCAAGAATAGAAGTAGAAACATTTGTTTTGTGGAAATTAGAATATTTCCTGTTGCAGTATTGATTAAAACGGTACATGTTAAGAAGTAAAGGGTGACCAAAGCCAGAGCAACTAATTGGCAAAGTCCATCACAATCTTAATGACTGAAAAGTGAAATACATATATGGGTTTTCATCATTTGTTCATATTTTCTTGGAAATGTCCAAAAAGCTTCATTGTGTTACTGTTTCTGGCTTCTGTTCCTAGTTAATACACAAACCTCAGGAATTTATCGTCCTCTTCATCTGTTCACCCTTTGCTTGTTACGCAGCTACTGACAAAAGGGTTTTTGACCCGTTCACGGTTGCATCACTAATCGTTGTGCTACCAGCCAGCTTTTGTCTCGGCTGCACCACACAGTCCTTCAGAATAACAGCCACTGTGGTCAGAAGTCTCGACAGCGAGACATGGGGCACACATTCAGAAACAAAGGTCTTAACTTTCAGACAAACTGGAAAGAACCCGTGCGTGTGTAGCCCGCCTAAATATGTTCTATGAGGTTCTGGTCTGGCATAGTCCTGGTCTACACTGGTTGTGCGGTGCCTTAAAGGATTATTTTCTCAGAAATGATTTCAACCAGGGAAACATGAAATACAGGAGTGTATGTTTACAGAGTGTGGTGTGTACTGAGCTTGGTCATTACAACCCTTGTATTTGGTTTCTGAATCACCGCTACAGTTTAAAAAAGTATGTTGTATAAGATTTAGAGTTTTATTTTTATTTTTCCTTTTTGAACCTTCAGGGTCAAATGTTGCAAATGGATATGCTTAAAGTAATGTATATAGATTCGTCATTTGAGGAGCTACCGATGCAATTATATTAATTTGTTAAAAGTGTTTATTCAAAAATGAAGGCTTGTAAAATTCAACATTTGTATCACACTTGTTCGCACTGAGCAATGCAAGTTATGGAAATAAGTGATTATTTTGGTATTTAATTCATTATTTTCTGTCCTTGAATATTCTAACCTGGTGTTTTATTTTCTCTTTCGTCAGATCGGTGGTGTATCAACAAAACTCTAAGGAGTCGGCCACTCTGCAGCCTTTCTTCACCCTTCAGCTGGACATCCAGTCAGAGAAGATCCGCACGGTCCAGGAGGCTTTAGAAACCTTGGTGGCACGAGAGACAGTCCAGGGCTACACCTCTAAAACCAAGCAGGAGGTATGACTAAAGATGTTTGTTAATTAGTATTGGATGCTATTAAAATGTAAGCAATACAATGCTATTTGTATACTAGTATTTTATATTATGTGTATTTCTGAGTTAGATTTTGGTGTGCAGAAATGTTTATATTGTTATACAACAGATTTTTTATTTACTGCCATACAAATCTTTCTGTTCTTGGCATGTGCACATATGTTATAACGTATAGATGAATAGTATTGTTGTACACATGGTAAAAAGCTTAATCAGAAATCAGAAACGTTTTATTGCTACGTAAGATAGTACAAACAAGGAATTTGTCCCGGCAGAAGGTGCATCATAACACAACAACGACAGCAGCAACAACAAAGAACATTTAACTATACAAGTAAATTGAAATTATGAATTTATTTCACAAATGTTAAATTATTTCCTTGAATCAGACTATACTACACATTCCATCTATTGAAGGAAACATTGTTCACTGAGTGAACATTAGTCACAGAGCTTCTGCTCTACAGCGGTATGATGGGCATCTTTGGTTTTTTGTTTTGCTTTTATAGTAGATAAACCTGTTTTGTCTACAGCCCAGCTTTTGTCTATTGTACTTTTAAAAGCCCCAAAATAAAATGATTCATGAGTCAATACTTTTAAGGGCCCAGCAATCTGTTGTGGTTCCAACAAAATGTTTCCACTTGTTCTGTACTTGTACTGTTTTGTTCTCCTAAATCTACACTTAGAAATGCACACGAGTGACTTTTTTAATAACCTCTGACTTTCTGTCTTTGTTTTTAAGATCGAGATCAGTCGCAGAGTGACTCTGGAAGAGCTGCCCCCTGTACTGGTGCTCCATCTCAAGAGATTTGTTTTTGAAAAGACAGGAGGCTGCCAGAAATTGACCAAGAACATTGATTATCCTGTTGACCTGGAAATCAGCAAAGGTATGTTCCCATACTCCTCTGAGCACACCATTTACCTTGACCTCTGGACTCTTGGTGCACACATTACACCGTTAAACACAAAGTTCATGAACAGTGTGGAGTGTTTTACATAGAAGTTGATGGTCCAATTTACCTGCTGACCAAAGACATAGAACCTGTTGGATCGCTATACTGTTTTGTCGTGTACATATTTTTGTAGTTGTCACCTAATCATGAAGCCCATTGCATGTACAATTTGAACTTCCAGTCATAAGAACATTGTGGGAGTGACCAATGAAAAGTTGTAAAAGACTATAATGGCTTTACGTTCTTCGAAGAATCCTATTCAGAATTAATCTAAAGTGATTTTTTTTTTTACAAAACGGTATTTTAAAAGAAATTGTTTTATTCTTTTAGCCCCATTATATAATTATGTTGTACATCGCACTTGCCTAGCACCAGAACATAGTGCAACAACATCTGTATCGCATAACTTAACCCTCTCAAATCGACCGCCGCGAAAACATAGTAAATAGTTAGTTTTTGCTTTAGTACATATTTTGACTAAATTATATAGTACATATTAAGTTTGAAAACAAACTGTTGTAATATTATTATTTTCATTTAAATACACCCAATGAAGCTCGGTCTGTAGTATGAAGTCATTCCTCAGTCCCATTGTATCTTAGTCCCTCTCTCATTTTGTTGAAAGTAGTGACAGACCACATTACTTCTCAAAAAACAATGTAACATTTGTTTTGTATCTACCGTTTTATTAATGTATTTCACTGCTTTTGTGAACCTAAGACCTTTAGTAAACCAATTTCAAGCACCAAAACCATTCGGCCACCTGAGTAAAGTTACGTTTTCACAAGAGATATATGAAGAATTTCAAAAATTGAGATTCCATTTTCCAGCTTTAGGGTCATATTTTCTCTTTACACTGCCTAATTATATAGAGAGCTGAGATTGTTGTGCAATTTTAGATGTAACTCAAGGGTATTTATCACATATGCAAGTGCCTTTTTTAAAAGGTGAATTTAAGAAATTATGTAAAATTGAGAAAATTACCTTTCGGGTCCAGAAGGGTAAGGAAGGCTTTCCAGATCTAATAAGTGGATTTCCCTCTTCTTTTTCCCCAGATCTTTTGTCTTCTGGAGTGCGGAGCAAAGTTGTGAAAGGCCAAAGAACTTACAGGCTCTTTGCAGGTGTGTTTGAGTTCTGTTGTTCATGTACTTTCAGTCACATTGTTACATTTACTCTAAGGGATGTTGTAATTTTTTTTAAACATCACTGGGAATTGTAAGCCCAACATGGTGTCCCAAAACAACGACACTGCCAAGGAGACTTAAAGGTCTCCTTTTAAATATTAATGTTCTTGTATAGCAAGTCTAAGTGCTATGTAAACGGTGTGTGAAAAGTAAAGTGTTTTTTTATTTTACATTAAATAATGTAAACATGTTCGAGTACATGCCAAAATCCCCTATAAAGTATGAACCTAAAAATGATCAGCCCCTTTCATTAAAGAATGGCCTTTTGACTTTAACCTGAATACATCTGTTCAACAGCCCCTTTATTTGACATCAGGACATACTTTGGGATCATAATCAATGATTCAATGTTTTGGGAAATGTCTTTGTTCTGTCCAACAAATGGTTCATCCATTTAGGGGAGTTATAATCCATCTGGAGTAAAATCCATTTATAATATATTCATTAATTGAATTAGTTCCCTCCTTTTTTAGTCTGATGATTGTCATGAAGTTTTAAAAACCTCCCTGATCTCAAAGTAAAAGCATGACAAACAAGTAAATGAGTGAAATCCCAGTTGGCACTTAAGTATGAAGAGGTTCATGGAAAGATTAAAATGTGTAGTGAGTGATAGTATACATTACTTAAGCTACATCCAGGGTAAACCTTCAAGATAAACCGCTCATAGTATAAAACTGCAGAGCCCAGCTTTGATTCACTGAATGAGTAATGATGCTTGAATAAAATGTTCCACATTTCTCATGTGTTTTTATATTACATTTTTTCCCCTTGTCTCTTAACCAGTTGTCTATCACCATGGAAACAGTGCGACAGGCGGTCATTACACCACGGATGTCTTCCACATTGGTCTTAACGGCTGGCTGCGCATTGACGACCAGACAGTGAAGGTCATCAACCAGTACCAGGTGATGAAGCAGACTGCAGAGCGCACTGCCTACCTGCTGTACTACCGCCGCGTCGACATGCTGTAGACGCACAGCTCACACACATCCCAACATACACGCAAGAAAACCCAAATATATTCACAAACGCACACGAAACATACATGCTCTAAATGCACTCGTTGACGGGACAGAACATCGACACATGACAAACACACGCACACACACACACACACACACACACACACACAACTAACGAACAGGAACACTGCCCAACTTGTTCTCTTGCAAGATTTTCCTCTTCCCTCCTGTCCCCGCTTTCCGGAGAACCAGCTTTTCCAACACCTTTTTCCCTTGTCAATTTTTTTCTTTTTGGAGGAAGAGAAACAAGCTGCATTCACAAAGATTTCCCTGTGACTGCGCTCTCTTCTCTGTGCACCACTGCTTTTTTTGTTTTTTGTCCGTTTTTGTTTTGTTTTAAAGCAGCGAGGAAAGGACTGTTTAATAGACATAGGTGGGTTGGGTATACAGGCTTGGACCTGAGACGCATCTCTGACTGAGCTCACGGCTCTACTCAGATGGCAAACAGTGGACTCACACGCAGGAAGGACTATCTACCACAGGCTGCAAGTGGACCGCCGGGTTATTTCTATTGTTGGAATTACCTTTTTTTAAGGATATGACCTAGAAATATCAGTGTTTTGCCTTTTTAGTGGAGGACTGTTGGCCTAATGAATTCACAGCAGTTTAAAAGCCTATTTGAATTTGCCCTTGTGCATTGAAAAGGCCCAGCACCAGCATTATCACAAGTCTGTCCTCCCAAGGCCAGAGCTTCTTCTTCGCCACCGACACAAACTCCTCCTCATCCATTTCCTCACTTTTACGATGCTTTTAAATCTAGGTACAACTTGAGCCATCAACAGGAAAAAAAGATAAGTGGTACATTGAGAAATGAACAGCTTCCTTGTTTGAGAGATCCGTGTTATGGTATGTGGGTTTAGATTTAGAAAGACTAAATATTATTGCGCTTTAGAATTTAATAACAAATAAGCTTCTGTGCACAGAGTATAAACTGATTGATTACAATATGACAGGCAAATTAATATTTTGCAAATATTTAGATTAAAATGTTTAAAAATAAAAAAATCTAACTGACGGAAAACTTGTTTAGGTTCACAAGGACCACGCTAGTTTTTAGACTCGGTTATTGCACTGTAGAGTTGACAACCAATCAAGACAGTTCATTGCAAAACCTGCCCTTGTTTACTTTGTACATTTCCTTCTATCAATTCTTTTTTGTCTTTTCTTGTCTAAAGGTTCCACCTGTGTATAGGTGGCTTATCACTGTAGTTTGAGCCACACCCCACCCCTCTTACCCCCAATCTCAGCAGAAAGCGGGGGCTGCCTTAGGTTCAATGTGGTGTTTTTCCACTCAGTGTACGAGTCTACCCCTCATCAGGCACCAACAGCAAGTCTAATGTCTGTGAAGAGTTAGGGGAATGTACCTGACATCTCTGTATTTACTCTTTTGTGGCCCAGCCTTTCCTCCTTGAGGGAATGTGAGTGTTGAGGGGAAGTGTGACTACATCTGTGCTAAGCTCTGAATAAAACCCCCAGACATGTGCACAAAGAGTTTGCTTTTGTTGAAGATTTTGATTTTTTTGGGGGGGGGAGGGGATCATTCATTGATTGTGATGATTTTTGTTTGAGTTACTAAACTGTTGTTTTTTTCTTTTTGTCATGCATCATTTATTGGATATCCCCATGCTCTTGCTCCTTTAAGAAAAATATGCTTGCATTTGAATTGGTGTTTGAAAAGAAATTACACAGGCTAAAACACAACAATTAATAAAATTGAACTAGTTCTTTGCTTGATATTTATTTCCTTTTTTGTCATTTTCTCTTTCCACAATTTTATGTATTTTTTCTGTTCAAGACCCATTTCATTCCAACCACCAGTGTCAGTATCTCAGTATGAACACTTTTCAAAAATATTATCAGCGCAAGTATTTCTAAAGGATTTAGGCCGGTGTACTTATCTGTAGAAGTCCTAATTTCTTTCTCAGTTTATAAAACTAGGCACACCAGTAAGAAGGTGCATGTCCCACATTTCTCGGCCTCAGATTGACGCGATGTGCAAAATATAAATCCTCTCCTTTTAAAATTAAGTTAATACTTGCCCTTTTTATTAGAGTTTTTTTTTTTTACAGTACTTGGTTGTAAGAACAAAGACTTAGGTTCAGTCTTTCAATATGAAATTATGTTTATGGCTGACATTTTCCAAATTTACTTAATTTAGCATAAAAGTTTTCTAGACTCTTATGTAATAGACAGTAACATTATGTAATGCATAGGCTCAATTTACTTTTTCTTGTTGGGTTTAAAGTCAGAAACCTTCCCCAAGTGAACCAAAGGACAGCATTAATATAGGCCCTAGTGCCTTTCCTTGAATATGTATTTAAACTTTATTTTGCCTTCTCCATCCGAGGTTTTGTTGCCATGTCCCTGACTCAGTCCACACAGGAAACGGAGGCATGTCGTTCAGGCGGTCAATGCATCGTCTCATTTTAATGATATTTCACTTGTGCTGCTGGCTTTGTAGTCATATCTGCACAAATTGTGACATTGTTGATTTGCATATTTTATTTCCCCTTTTGATGAATGTTTGGGAGTTGGGACTTTGAACGAACACCTTGAGCTTTCTGTTGTACAGTTTTATCTCAGTCTCTCGTGGCTGGTCAGGAAATGTGCTGGTGAAATGCTTCAATAATGTTTCTCTTTTCAGTATGTGCTCGTCTGCTGGGAATTGTTCGGATATTGACCTGAAAAAAAGTATCTATACCGTCTTTTCATTTTAAGCCTCCAGCATTCTATTTTGTTAATTGTTCAAATAAAGGATTGTGCAAAAAGCAATTTGCTAATGAAGTGCAGTCAGAAAACTACTTGGCTTTCTTATAATACAGTAAATACTGAAAACAGCTGCATTCTCTCCACTCTGGATTGGCCTACAGAACAATGTGCACAATAAACCAAAACAACAAAACGATCCACTGTGTCTTGGTCTACCACACACTGCTAATTGGTCTCTTGTTTCTGCATGTCAACGTATCCTATATGTAGTATTTGTAGTATGTTGTATCACTTGTGGTCTAGCTGGCTGCCTCCGTGTCCACTGCTCTCTGTAGGGCCGCGGCTGAGCTCGCCTCTTTGCTTTATTGGGAAGCAGAACCCATCATTGAAAAATGTGCTCTGTAAGGTTTTTCTGGTCTTTAGTATTTCTTACTATTTATTCCTTTTTATATAGCTCGGCCATCCACTGAAATGTGGCTTTTCCCTCAAACTTAGAATCAAATGTAGTATTTTCCTTGTTAATGTCAGAAGACAAGAGCTGTTTGTTTAGTTTTTTAAACAAGCCCACAGTCTGAAGGACAAAGTACATGTTTGGACACCCACAGATGGACCACCTATACACACAAGTGTCTCCTTCAGCCAAACTATAGGGATGACTGTGTGTGTGTGTGTGTTTTTACCTTCTCCCCACAGGCCTTTTTAAGACTTAGTGGTTTCTGAAAATCCATAGCACATATTTCTTTAACACGAGCCAGTAAATTGAATGCGAACAGTATTGCAGCATCCACAAGGGTATAGAACAAAGAGCCACATGAATATATGTTTTTGTAATGCTAGCATGTTTATGTGCCATTCGGTCATTAAAGTGATGGATCCAAACGATTACTAAGTGGAGACGACCAACCCAACAAAGTCAAAGCCTGTGCAGCAACAGACGAGGACAATGCGTCTTTGCCACTTCTCTTGTGTCTTTCTGCTCAACGACGAATGTATGACTGGTGTGTTTTAATTAACAACACCTGTAATTAACCAAGCAGCAACCACCATAGCGCCATGGAGACTGCTGAGCGCTGGTGCCTTGAGATCGAGTTAATGGCTCGTGCTGATTCATTTATTTTTGGTCGAATCAGTCTTACTTAATTGGAAGTTTTAGTGACAACCTTTCTTGATTTATGAAGGAAGATGCATCTGATTGGGCACAAGATGAATACTTAAGGTTGTTTGTTTTTTTTTATGAGGAAAAACTTGAAATATGAGTTAACATTTTCAGGTGTGTACATGTATTTAAAAGATATTGGAAGAAAAAGGCCTTCCTTTGTGGAACTGGATTGCTTTAGTTTCAGAGCTTGAAAGCGAAACAAGTCAGGAACCACTGTGTTAAGGGCATAAAAAGGCTAACAGTGTAACACGTTTCTCTAGATTTCCATCTGCATACTGTAAATAGCAGTTACTTTAGCCATGAATGTTGGCTCTGAAACTTCTGACCTTAAAGCTGGAATGCCAGGCATTTACTCAGTTGGGGCCAGTCCTCCATATAACATGTTACCAACCACTAAAGATACACTAAGTTTTCTTATCCAGCCTTCTCGCTTTGAGCAAACTGGTCTGACGTCCCGGCACCTCTTTATCCTCGTAGGACTGATCTTTGTGCATTTCCTCTGTTTTGTTTTTATTATCTTGTTCACCATAAAGTCTCTTCATTCAGACTCCCCCAGTTTTTCCTCTCTGAGTCTTATTTTCGTTTCTTGTTGAGAGGTCCATCAGCACTCCACAGTTTAAGGAAAGTAAACATGGCAAGGAGAGTTTCAAGGACCTCCATGAGCCCCCTGTCCAAATATCCCGGCTCTCGGTTTTGTAAACGGTTGGTTGATGGTTCTCTTTAAGCCTGACAAAAAGAAAAACTGGCTCAAGATTATATATTATCGAAAGGTAAACGGGTACCAATGTTTGAGTTGTGTAATCCTTCTGTTTTCTTCAACTGAGAAATATGCAGAGTTGTGAGTTTCCATTTAGCCTGGGATGAATAATGTATCTGTTTACGCAGCTGAGAAATGAATAACACTTCTGAGAAGAAAGCCATATCTCTTGGATAATTGATTGCAGTCAAGTGTGAGTAACACAATCACAAACATTTGTCACAAAGGGCTGCTCGGGATCAGGAAATGCAGATTGAGATTGTTAAAATAAATAAATCCACGTTATGTGCCATTGCCTGGTAATTGTATTAAAAGTTAAGTTTAATCAGAAATGTCATAGCACGCTGTAGACTAACTTATACCCTACAATAAAATCAAATATGTCTGTTAGGTAAAACAAACTTATAATATAATTAATGATGTTAAGATGATCAACACACTGAAATAAAGGCGCAGGGCATGAGTTGCATCGCCACAATTGTTTTCAATCATCAGTGATCAGGTGGAAAGTTTCTAGGTGAATGCAGTTCACAGAGCCATGAACCAAACTCAGCACAGAAGTAATTGCCTGAGATATTCAATAATCAAAGCCCAGATGCTCAGAAACCTGGATTCTGTCATGATAATGTAAACCGGGACTGAAATACCAGATTTTCATATTCCATGTGAACATCGTATCCCGGATATTATCAAAACTAAGTGTTGACGCACAAAAGGAAGAACTTTGTGTGAGTAGTGCAATTTTCACATCTGGATGGGTTCATGTTTGGATAATCGATCTTTAAAAGGAGCTGCAGCCAATTCAAATGTGTAATGACTGAGGGCAACGGAGAAAAGACACGTGCCTTATTGTTTTCAGATTGTTGGATGAAAATGCCCCAGGTTGGCCTCTGGAAGGATCTGTATATAATTGTCCACATCAAAATATCACCATTTATAGAATTTCTGGATTGGTAGGTCACAATCCCAACGATCCCATGAATACATTTATTTGACTGAAGTGAAGAATTGTCCATAGCCACTGTCGCGAGCATCTCTGCAGGACTTTTAAGAAAGAGAGCAGATGCGTGATGGGCCAGACTTCCTGTTCAACATGTATTTTGACTGAGGGCAGGGCCCAAACCAGCATTCCTTCTGAGTGGATGTGCTCTTGGTAATATCTGAGATATTTTTAAACAGAAATCAAGCTCATGATGGAATAAAATGTGAACGAGTTGGGTCATGACAGCCTTGAGACACGTGATTGTCCTTGTTTTCAAAGCATGAGCTCCTCATTTGCCTCTTTATCCTCTAACATACAGAATAAAGTCTTTTAATACTCTTTACCGACAACACTTTCATGCTGGTGATCTTTAGTTATCCACAGCAGGGCCTTTCAAATGGTGTATGCCATGTTCCCTCATCAAACTTTAATTCAACTATAGGATGATTGTACACATTTGTTTTAATTGCGGGATGTAAAATGTGTGAGACAAGCAAAAGCTGATATTACTTGATTACCATGCTTACAATCAGTGACATGTCTACAGGAGTTATTATAAGGTGTAAAATGATATCTTTCTCTCATTTACTACATTTTGATGTGTTTTTGTTTGGTAGCTGCAGCCAATTAAAAAACCCATCAGGATCTGATTGCGTATTGACTTACTGAATTGCTTGTAATGAAAACCTGGATATGACATACACATGTTGTAATGTCACACCAAAACATTTAGTCACACCCTTTGAACCAAATGGCTGCAGATGATCTGGAACAAAAACAGTTAACTCCCAATCGCACAACCGACTGATGACTACAGCTCTTATTAAGATGTTATCTGTGCGATATTCACAACATTAATGAAGCATCAAACGACTATTTGCCATGTAAAGATATAGTGAACAGAATATGAAGCTGCTCTCCCTCTGTGTTCACATGTGAGCGTGCCCGGCTGTCTGCAGCTGTGCTCTTGTGCGACATCAAGTGGTTCAAACATCACATTGCACCTTTAAGCCTGCTTGCTTTAACTACAGACCCAGCCGCTTTCTCACTCCCAACTCATCAAAATCCAATGTTTGGTCAGTACCCTTTGTCATCGGAAATCAGCGCATTGATGCCCTTTTTGGCTGCCGATGTACAATGATACCACAGAGGTGCAGCTATTTATAAACAAACGCAGATTTTTTTTTGTCAAACAAAAAAAGGTTACAATTAACGTTCATGAACTGACAACACGATGTGAGAGGGTCACACAGTCCTAAGATGACAACGCAGAACAACTCCCAGACCGGACCTGGCAGCGACCTGTCAATCACAAGGTGGCCACTCTCTCGCTAACACACAGCTGCTTTAGCTCTATTGTACTCCTGATGTGACCACCGTCTACTAAATAAACGTCCTGCTGTATTGAAGAATATTTTACTCGTAAGTGAGACCATAAACTTGTGTTTACAGTGTTTACTGAGGTAATACATCAAATGAGAAGAACGGTTATGTTCTCATAGACTTCTATTGAGTCACCCCTGATGGTTATTAGAAATAATTTAAGTCCAAGGCACTTCTACACGAGCTTCACTTTTCAGAGATCACTCACCTTTTTACCAAATGAAATGATGACGTCCAACCCTAAATAGTTTGTCCTTTAACTTTTAGTTAAAAACCAACATTTGTTCCAACTTATTTAGACCTTTATTTTTGTGTACATTAAAAAGTAGTGCCCATATTTTAGGAACACAATCTATTATGTTGTTTTGTTCTGCCTGCTGTCCTGTTTAGTCTGCTGTGATGTTTGAAGCCTGTCTGCAGCTGGTGTAGAAGATACATTTCTGGGAAATAACTGTCACCCAAACGTGATTCAGAGGTGATGATCTAACTGCCTGCCGCGGACTTGTCTGACAGCTCGCTGATTTAAGATATGTGTAGTTTTCTTCCTGACATTCTGGTGCTTGTCGGCGTGCGCGCACACTGCACTCCCTTTGCCAAGAACATAGCCGACTTCAGGGAGGCTGGCGCGTGGGGGAGTGAGGAGGGACAGCAATTTTTTCCTCTGGTCCTGAGGGGTCTCCTTCTCTATATAAGGCACTGTGAGCGGCCCAGGAGCTACACAGCCCCTCTGTGCGTCAGGATCACAGCCAACAAGCAGCAGCCCGGCGCTCTCACAAGGGAATAATACAGCTCTCCAGGAAACTGCGCCGGAATATCCAACTGGACACTTGAGAAAGATCGGTGAGCATTATGAGACTGTACTTGCAATGTGTTGCGGTCTCGATTTCAACAACGCTGAGGTATAGCAGGGGTTTTACTGGCGATAGGCACTGATTATTCTCATTTGACTTTTATCTGTATCGCAAAAAGAATATGACATGTGCAGATATCGCTCATTTGTGAATTAAGATAAACATGCTTCAATCAACAAATGCCAACGGGAGAGCAGGTAAATGAAACGCACGATGTCAAGTTATCAAGACAATAACAATCCAACTGTTCTAGGCCAGTTGTTATTTTAAAAAAACATTAACATATTCCCTTTAAAAGGGAATGAAAAAGTGAGGAAGCATCTCTGAAAATATATAAATCAGACCATTATATTGTGACATGGGTTGTGTTTACATTCAACCTTGTGGTAAGGCTGAGACGAGGTCAGTCCCTCTGCAGATCAGGCACTAGACAGCCAATGGCAGAGAGGGCTCAGTTCCCACAGACAAGATGTGGATGTGGACGTGTGTTCAAGTCCTCTGCTCTGTCTGTCACTCTGGTATAACATTCATGAGAGCCATGAGAAGGGCCCAGAGAGAGAAGCTGCTCGAGGTTCAGTGTGAAAAGGGGGGCACAAGGAGAGCAGAAGGGTGTGGTGCCTGATCTGCCCACTGGCTCACAGTGTTCAAAGCTGGCACAGTATGTTGACACAGAGCCGGTGCCAGACCTCAAGCCGCTTTTCAGCCAGATGGAAAGAGGTGAAGTGAATCAAGGATGAGAGCAACCAGTGCGAGCTAGAGCTTGGTTTATTTCTTGTTTCTTCTCTGATCCCACTGACTGACTGCTCTTCTCTCTTTATAAAACTTTGGGACTTTGTAGATAAGAGCTAAACCAAATATCACAATGTCATGCTTGCCTTCCAGAGGGAGGTCAGATGCACGGTCAGTTACAAAATAACACCCATAGATGGGTCAGGAATTCAGTGTTTTGCTCAGCCGCAGGTCTCCCTCATCAGTGTCTGGACCTACTGCTCAGTTTGATTAGAAAATAGTCTGAGTCAGGAGACGAGGAGAAGTTGGATTTCTCTCAGTGTAATTAAGATGCATCAAGTCCAAAGTCAGTCAGATTTACTGATCAAGCTTAAAAAGCTACTACCAAAGCCATACTATTACTATTATTCCGAAAGGCTCTTTAAAAATGACTTAAACATCGCAAATCAAACAGTAAAGGTTCAGAGTCCTGAATGATCACATTAATTTATCTTTTGTATACAGAAGCTAACAGGTTGCTTAATTGTGGTCCAGTTTATGCTATTTTTGTTCATGGTGAAATAATTTACGCTGTTAAAAATAAATTAGATTCATATTAAATGTTGTAACTAAACATTCAAATCTTGGGGTCAGGTCATTTTCAGAATGATAATGTAACAATATGATATAATGTCACAATATATTAACAGTAACCTTATGTAGTCAGTTCTGGGAGGTCCAATATCTTGCTGGACAATCATCTGTGGTGCACCACAGTATCTTGTAGAGGGAGCAAAACATAGCTCTTGAATTGCGATAGTAACTTATAATAACATCATTTTCAAATACAACATCACTCAGTCAACCTCAAAACGACCAGACACATGTACGTACATATACACTTATTGCATGGCTGTTGCATTGGATGGAATAATGTTCCTGATCAGAATTTATATGCCACAACCACACACACTGGCAAAAGGCTGAACTGACAGAAAGCAGAACATCTGAGAATACAAAGTTCAGGGAGGACTTTGAGTTCTCTTTGCCTCATCATCATGAGAGACTGTGTGCCAATAATCAAGATGCAACATGAAAGAATTAAGAATTAAACATTTCCACATCAATATTTTATCCCAGCCCCAATACTGCTACAACTTGTTTATAGAAAAAGACTCCCGCGTTAGTTTAGTAATGTTTAATCTGCTTTATGGACTCTCTCAGTAGGGAATGACTCATTAAATATTTCCTCTCTGCAGGTTGTGTCTGGGACTTTAAACACAATCTGCCTGTCTGCCGCAGTCTGAAAGTTCAACCCAGACAGCTGAAGTGTCAGAATGACCCGCGCTGCCGTGACCTGGATCCCTGTCCTCTCCCTCCTGCTGTTGTGCGTCAGTGACTCAGCTTCCCTCTTCCTGCCCGACTCCAATGAGCTCAGGCAGCTGCTGAGCCGCTACGAGGAGGCAGCGAACCAGAACAGCCCCAGCACCACATCTGGCAATCGGACCCGACGCGCCATCCGCTGGTCGGACCGTGAGGAGCTCCTCCAGCTACACAACAAGCTGAGAGGCTCTGTTTACCCCACTGCTTCAAACATGGAGTACATGGTGAGACAAGTCCCACTACCCTGATTACCTATTTCGCTATTATTCTGAACGATGATTCAAATTGATCAACTGTAATCTTTAGCTTTACTGTACAAAGGAATTCAATGTAATGTGTCAGCAACCTCTGAAATGAGACTGTGATTAGAGTTTAATGTGGAATCCGGCCTTGAAAAGCACTGTTGGTGTAATAAAAACAACCTTTTCTCCCTGCTGGAAACATGCAGTCATGATGGCAAGCTGTTGCCAGCCTGCTGTGCTGCTCTTTTACAAGGAGGATAATAAGCCTGACTCTGTCCGACCTGCAAGCAGCTCAGCGCTGTCAAAGGAAAACAGCGAGACTTTGGCTAGAAAGGGAAAATCCTGAGACAACGTGGCACATCAATGAGTGAAGTAGAAGAGGGATTATTGTTGAGACACACAGGAGGTTACAGAAAGCCAAGAGGTCCATGAAGTTGAGAGAAGCAGTGTCTCTGGAGTGTGGTTACAGCAGGAAAGGAAAGTGTCTGAAGATTTACTCTGCCCAACGCACTCTCAAATACCAGTGAACAGGCTGTGTGTGTTTGTGTTAGTGAACGGGTGTTTGGGGTTACAGTGGTGTCTGCGTGTGCATGTTTTAGCGACCACCAAAAGGCTGGAAATTTACTGAAGTTATGTGCTTTGAGGGGCGTGCTGTATGCACTACTCCCTTCACAGCACCCCATCCACTGAGAGAGTCAGGTGTCTTCTCCGCTTTCCACCCTGCTCTCTCCACCGCTGTAAAGAAACCCAATGTGGAAATGTGGATAATTCCGGTGTGATTGCTGGAGATTTGTAGTGGACCAGGGCCAGGCGTCAGCTGCCCCACTCAAATGTCACCGTCAAAGGTTAATGTTGTACTTGTATCCAGCTCAGTTTCAACTCACTGGGAAGGAAGGAAGTGCAGAAGTAGAAGCCTTTAACAATTTGTGGTTAGACATCTACAAGAGTGTCGCAAAGTATTCTTAAAAATTCAGTAAACAAGAGACTGGACCGGATGCTGTGTTTGCTGCAGCCGGCGATTTCAAAACAAGATTTCAACAATTTCAACCATCGCCACCTCAAGAGTGTCAGAGCAAAATAAGCTTTTCATTGTATAGATTAACTGTCGGTTATCTGTGCATATGACAGTAAAAACATATTGAATCTTAAATTGTTATTGCCGTCTTAAAGAAGTGAATTCCTTCTGACAAACTGTATGTTTTCCTTTTCGTGTCTAGGTTTGGGATGACGAATTGGAGCGGTCTGCCACTCATTGGGCAGAGCAGTGCCAGTGGGACCATGGCCCACAGGACCTGCTCATGTCTATTGGACAAAACCTGGCTGTTCACTGGGGAAGGTGAGACGCAGTGACACACAGTCAGCTGGGGTCTGTACCACTTTCTCATAAGACACCAACATAGGGTTTACAAATTCTATCTACAAGCTTTATTATTGGTTAATCATGTATTAATGTTTTGTACATAAGTTACACATTTATAAGACCCAAGTCCCCGTGACTGCTGTCTTTTCTTTTTTAGTTTGTTACTGCAGGAAAAAATATTGCAAAGTCATTAAAATATGTGTAATAAATTGCTAACTAATAGATTATTATCCAAGTCCTCTGTAGCCCTTTTGCAGAAGGGGATATTGGAACGGGGATCACACATTTTAGGGTTTTCAATAAATCTATGTTGACTTAACATTTAGCTCAAAGCACTGTTTTCCCTATGTACAGCTTTACGGAGGCGATGGCCTGACTGTGGATTCTTGTGGACTTTCTGTACTTTTAAGTTTTCTATTTAGTTAATTTACAGTTGTTACGTCACATAATCAACAGGTCAGATTTTCAACGTACTCCTTTTTTAAATTACCATCAGTATTGTCTGAGATTAATGAGTGCTGATCCGTGATGTTTGTGTGAGTGTGTGTCCGTTCGAGCAGACGCCAGGCACAGGGCACCTCTGTGCAGGCAGAGTATATCGCAGCAGGTGCCCTTGCAGGAATCTGCTCCCATTCTCATAGCCCTTTTTCTCCCTCGCTCTTCCCTTCTTTTCTTCCTGTGCAAGCAAACCCTGATGTGGAGTCTTTTTTTATCCTCTCCCCCTCCACTCTTTCATTTAGAAGCTCAACACTTTTCAATACCGTAAAAAGAGATGTTTATAACAAGAGCATGAACAGATTTGTTGGGCTGTGGAGCCGTGTTTACACTTTGCTTTGATTCTTTCTTTTTTTTTAAGCCGATTTGATTTCCCCTGTTAAGGAGGGGAAACAGACGTTGTTCTGTGTGCCAGGTCAAATTCAGATTCATCATTTTAGGCCTGAAGGGAGGAGGAGGAGGAGGAAGGGCAGCGAGGTTCATGCAGTGATTCTCAAGTCTAGCCAAAGCACCTGGCAGCTCCCTCAGATATTTCCCTTTTGCTGCTGGTACCTGGCCTGCTTGTGACTGAGCCTACTGTTTCTGTGTGTGTGTGTGTGTGTGTGTGTGTGTGTGTGTGTGTGTGTGTGTGTGTGTGTGTGTGTGTGTGTGTGTGTATGTGTGTGTGTGTGTGTACTTGGGTCCTACAGATACCGCTCTCCTGCCTACCATGTCCAGGCCTGGTACGATGAAGTGAAAGACTATACCTATCCCTACCCCCAGGAGTGCAATCCTTGGTGTCCAGAACGCTGCTCAGGGCCTATGTGCACTCATTACACCCAGGTGAGATGAATAAGAAAACAGAGCAGGGCTTCGATCAAAATCAACTCCTATAACTACGCACTTGGCAGTAGGGATGTCGTGAGAACCTCAAAAATCCTGGTCCGACTCCAACAGTGTTCCGTCATGATAGAAAAATGTCCCTGATATTGCTACATTGTGGACAACAAATTAGCATTGAAATTGGCAGAGGAGCTAACAATATTAGCCGTTAGCAGTCGATGGGCAGCACAGTCCAGTTTAGTTGAATAACAAAGCTCACGGCTAACGTTGACAGAGGTTACATTGAGTTACATGATGCGCTCGAGCTCTATTCAGTGAAAATGATTGTTCATCAAAGGTAAATAACATTATTTAGATTTGTTCAAATGTAATCTTAAAATAAAATTATGGTTTTGGCGAGAAACTTGAGCCAGATCACCAGGGATCTATTGATACATTTTCTAAAACTAGTATGCAAACGGTAAGTAATGAATGTTGAAATACATGCAATTTAGTGTTTAGTTTTTTTCTGGTATGACAATATCCCTACTTCAGTGAGATGTAAGTGTGTTCTGTGCTTTTTTAGGTTGAAATATATTTTTCAACTTCCTTTTGAAGCATACAGTGTAATGTCTCCAATATTTATGATCAAATCTGTTTAGTATCAGGTCATGTGCCTTCTTTTATCTGTAATATGGAGCATATGTCACTTGGCAGGTGTTGCTGGGATACAACATGTGGTGTGCACCCTGTATGATATGTATTGGCCCAGTTGTGGAAGAACAGAGATTACATAATGTGCACAGATAGAGACTTGTACACAGTAAAGGATAAAGTGAAGTGAAGATGCAAGTAATGGACAGAGACAAGAGTGGATGAGAACATGAAGAAATGAATCAAAAGGAAACAGAATTTGGTGAGCTGGCCACCTCTTCCCTTAGACTTTACTTTGTAGCTGCTGGGATGAGTGTACAGAAACATACAGAGTCCTCCCCTCTGCCTATGCCCTGAAACCGGATCACTGACATCTGTTAGTCATTTTCAGACGCACCAGACACCACTCATCACTTGACCTCAATTCTTTGGAAGATGCTGCAGATAGGAGACAATGCCACATCTAAGCATCATCACCTTTTCTATCCTTCATTTGCTGGAAGTGCTGATGTATCTGCAGTCCAGGCAACCATACTCCATAACTACCTCTGTGGGGAAATGCTGGACCCTCTGGAGTTAGGGAGTACAGATTGAGCTTAACTACCAGCACTCAGCACAAATCAGTCTGTGTGCTGACTCACTGCTTCCAGTGGCTTCCAACTGTACCAGGCAAACGATGAACATTCCTGAGCAGGGAGAGTGCATATGTTTCAAAGTTTGGAAAGAAAAGTAAGGAGGAGTTATGGAACAAGCTGTGTTGTATTCCCCATCGTATGGCACGTATTATTCATCTTAAAACACCCCTGCAGCAGCTTTCGATTAATTTGCTTTTCAATTGACCTTGGACTGTTTTGAACCTAGGCTCAACTGACTTCTGTTTCAACAAAGTTAAGATATTAAGAACAGCCGGTTTTATCCACTTTCATCAGTGTGATGAAAAAGATCCTGATTGTGTCACAGAGTTCAAACAGGGTTCATCCACCCAATGTCCATCCCACTGGGGCAGACCGGCAGACCAGGTCCCAGGGAACCCATTAATCGCGACTGTCAATCTGGAATGACTGATGGAACAATGCGCTGCAAGTTCAGTTCACTCTGCGGTGTCTGTTAATTACAACTGTTCATCCTAACTTTGACTATTCTTTCACCCCTCTCTTTACAGTTGGTCTGGGCAGCCACGAGTCGAGTGGGCTGTGCTGTGCACGTGTGTCCAATTATGAACGTGTGGGGAGAAACATGGGAGAACTCGGTTTACCTTGTGTGCAACTATTCCCCAAAGTAAGATCAGTTTTCCTCCACTGTTCATCAACACTTCTGCTCTTTTGTCTCCTGTTTTTACATTCTTCTTCCGAACAGTGTTGACAAATGCTCCGGCGCGTAACCCTAATAAAGCGGCTCTACAGATATGTACATGTTGTCCAATACATGTGTATGACACATTGGAGCCATTCAAATTCCTCCAGAATTCAGAATAGAAAAATAATAACGTAGCATGGGGAAAGGAAAATGAGAGCAGAGCAGATGCTTTTTCCAGACAACTCTCAGGATATAATTGCCTGAGAGACAACGGCTGTTTTCATTAGTTTGTGGGATTAAGACCATTAGCAGCGTTGACAATGAACAAAGAGCACTGAAGTAATTTCAAGGCCATGAGCCCAGTAACACTTGACTGATGATTCAGTTTCACCTTCAAGCTGTCCACTGTACACGTCTACAGAGGTAACTGGATCGGCGAGGCTCCATACCAGCATGGCCACCCTTGTTCCCACTGCCCTCCCAGCTATGGAGGAGGATGTAGGAATAACCAGTGCTACAAAGGTGAGCAAACCCACATGGTTTTCATTCAAAGATGTTAAACTGTTATGTTTTATCAACCTGAGCCCTGATCTCTTTGTACATCTAAAGACTCTCAGCGCTCAGAGACAGAGGACATGAATGAGGTGGAGAAGCCTCAGGTTCCACTGCCACCTCGTACCACTGCCAAACCTGCACCCAAACCTAGACCGTCTGCTCCCAAAAAACCAGCTTCCAAACCCTCCGCTCCAAAGCTCACCACACCAAGGACGCCATCTTCAAAGACTCCTAGCAACAACTTTCTTGGTAGCTGCAGGAATTATAGAAAATAACCATAAACATGTATGTTTTGTACATTTCTTCACTAATTTGACGGTATTCTTGCAGCTCAAAACATCAAGTGTGAGACTAGACTGCGAGATAAGTGTAGAGGTGCTACCTGCAACAGGTAAAGTTATTTCTTAGGATGTGCACAAAATATGTCTTATTTATTCTGATATATTATAAACTCACCGTTTTTTTCTCATTTTCTAACTTTGCAGATATACATGTCCTTCTAATTGCCTGAATAAGAAAGGGAAAGTTTGGGGAACTCTCTTTTATGATGTGGTGAGTATGTCCAACATGAAACAAACATCTTCCATCATTTATACTGCAAATTGATATTTGTTAATTTTTTGGGGGGTATTGTTTTAGCAATCAAGTATTTGCCGTGCAGCTATTCATTTTGGTGTCATTGACAACAACGGAGGAGTGGTCGACATTACAAGGATGGACAAGCTTCCATTCTTTGTCAGAGCCACTAAGAATGGCATTGAGTCCTCCAGGTACAGTAGATGTTGGGCCTGATTTTCCCAAATAGGCACATTTGTTTATATTTGCTCA
The DNA here is from genome assembly GCF_023055335.1 of Clinocottus analis. Lineage (NCBI taxonomy): Eukaryota > Metazoa > Chordata > Actinopteri > Perciformes > Cottidae > Clinocottus > Clinocottus analis. Next base: position 12,449,583 of record NW_027175820.1, on the reverse strand, counting down.
TTCACATTAGTCTGCCTTTATGATTCACATCTTGTGCAAGAGTATAATTTCATGGAAACGGTTTGCTTTCCTAACTTCTGTGATGTGTTTTACAGTAAATATAAACCTGGTAATGCCTTTGTGGTGGCCAAAGTGGAAGGTGAGTGAGTCACAGTTTTTAGGGAGTGCTTTCAGTCATAGTTCTGTTTATTTAGTTTAATTTATTGGGCCAACAGATATTGGGTGTATTAAATGTTTTTCTCTTCTCTCTGTGTGGCAGAAATGACTGCTGACTGTTACACCACAGTGGCTGAAATCTGCCCTTTCAAAAAGCCCTACTCACACTGTCCAAGGTGCCTCTTCATGTCCACCATTGTATCGTTCTCTAAAGCATATGATTAGCCAATCAAAGGTTCTGCTTTACAATTACTCCTCCTGGGGGCCCCATAAGTGAAATCCGTATATCTACAACAGTAATAAACAAAGTAAAAAGTTGTAGGGCTTATAAATGCTAAATAGAAAGTAATGTGATCCTTCTGTTGCTGCAAATTTATACTTATATCCAATTTGTTTCTCAGGATCTTTTGTCCGGCCAACTGCAAGACTCAGCCTTCTTATTGGTCGCCTGTAATTGGAAACAATATCTACACAGATGTAAGTTAAACACTGTTCAGGATCTGCATGTTCTGAAAGACCTTGATCGTAAATCATAAATGCATTTTTATGTATTAAGGTGTTATTAGTTCTGCCAGAATTAAATATAAATCTGGATCTGCAGCAGGGTTAAAGTTTATGGAAATGCACATCACTCTTGTGGACTATTTTGAAGTTGCCAGTTTGCACGGTTGTATTTCAATCAGAAGAGATTTTCTTTGTGATGAGTATTTACTGTTTGTTATGCCAGATGATGCATCATGGGTTACACAGAATTTATTTGGCGCTTGAACTCCACGAGGAGATTGAGATCGCGCCTTGTCTTTCTGTCTGAACTTACGCTGGAGCTTCATTTGGTCAATATAGTCTTACATGGTGAATTATCTTGGAAACCAACCATGGACGGTGGCCGGCTAAACACAAATCACAGCTTCCCTGAGACTGTGAACCTCTTGCAGCGGTCGCAGAATAAGGCAGTAGTTTGGCTCATAGCAGATGTGCCCAGGAAAAGTTACAATCTCACGCACACATGTGTTTCTTCAGTGGTGTAGAAGCTGGATGTTGGTTAGAAATGAGACGTAAACCCTCTGGTGAGAAGTATTGTAGGGGTGTATGGACAATGTGATTTGTGTTTGGACTAGAAATGAATGATTCTGCTTCAGATGGTTGTTGATAAGAGCTTACAGTCTGTTGTGCTGGCTCCGACTGTGAAACAAATGTCTGCTTTTGCATGCTTGCCTGCGTGTGTGAATTGTTGCAATATATTTTGTGCTGCATTTCATAATAAAGAAATTTAAAAGATATTAATGTCTTGTAAAAGGATGTAAAAATGTTTTTCCTCTTTGCTACACGTTATTCCCACAGAGCTCCAGTATCTGTAAATCAGCCATCCATGCAGGGATAATCAAACCAGATGGCGGTTTTGTGGATGTTCTACCACTGGACAAGAGAAAGGACTATGCTGGAGTCCTGAAAAATGGCATCCAGTCTGAGAGGTACTACTGATTTTAACTGTACCCCAGATGAGGTTTGTTGCACAATAACAAAAAAGGCACAAAGAAATGACCATAGTAACATTAGAGAGAGTCTGTGCCATTTGCCTATTCAAGAGGTGCTATTTTTTTTTTAATCTAAAAAACGAGAATAAGCATTAATGTTTGGACATGGCATGCGGCAGCTTTTATCAACAAACAACCATTTGACAGCTGTGACACTGCAAAGCCCCTTTAGCTGTGTCGAAAACTATCGCATAGCTTGGGGAAGTGTGGGAATTTGTTATCGCTAGTAACTCATGTCCAAACATCTTATAGATCTGCCACTGTGGAGGAGGAGTGTAACGTCTGCTAAAGTCTCATAGGTGTCAGTAGTTTGTTTATTTTGGTAATTAGGATTCCGGAATAATGGCATATTTTCCCAAACCGCAAGAAAGGTCTCTCAAACTGAATTATACTTAGATTTATGCTAGGAGAGAGAGAGAGAGAGAGAGAGAGAGAGAGAGAGAGAGAGAGAGAGAGAGAGAGAGAGATACTGCAGTTGTTCTGTTCGTGTCTGTGCGTGCGTGTGTGTTTGTGTGTGTGATACATATCAAAAAGCGGAGTCATGCGGTAATAGCTGAATGTTTTGTCAACATTTTAAACTTGAAATGGTGTCTCTAGCTGAAAGGATGGTGGACTTTTAAGCTTTTGGAGTTGAAGAAGTTTAAGCGGATTTGAATATGTTCTTAAATGGAAACCATTACTTTTCATAAAAAAGCTTAATAATTTGAATATTTGGAAAAATATAAAATTATAAAATAGCTGAACGGTTACTGTAGCTGCATATATGAAGGAGTTATTAAGGTCCAAAATACACACGGAAGAAATGGAATCCGTTTAAGAAAGATTTGAAGAACATTAGTTGGGATGCTGAAGCAGCCTAACTAATTATACAAGGGCCCACCCGCACAGGTGAGTCAAGTCTGCACATGACCACAGAGTCCTAAGAAGATGTCCAATTAGGCAAGATTGAGAGCACTTGTTTGGGTGGCGAGCTGGCATGTAGGGGCTATGATCTGCCTTTGATGGAAACAACACAAACCTATCAAAGTAATAAACAAATTGTAGACGTGGCAAATCTGAACGGTCCAGACCCAGATCTCCAGGTTTGACTGTGGTAACAATAATCATGCATGTGGGGTAAGTGCTAAAGGTGTTTTAAGAATATCTAATTAAATTCAGTTTAAAACTGAATGGTGTGTTTGAGGTTATATAAATATCTGTAGATAATATTTATCTGAGCTCAGATCAGTCTTTAATATTTGACCCACCTGAGTGTGATAAAGAAAACCTTGAGATACAAATGAAATCATGGAGCTTATTGTAAAATTAGACACATAAATTTGACAAAAGTATCTATAGTATGCCTGAGAAGGTGCTTTTATTCGATACACAATACCTTGATTCTCGAGTTCCCTGCTCGCACACCATGTTTCTCACATCACTCTTATGGCTGTAGCCGGCTGCAGCGGACTACACTGAGGCAAGGAAGTCCATGTGGGAAGTCCTGCTGGCATGTGGGGTTGTAAGAGTAATGGTGTGGTTTGGTGTGTGGATGGCCCACACATGGGATCTTTGCTTACTTTACTCAGGCATTTCAATGGAGTGTGCAAAGTGCTTCGTGGCCAAAATAATCCAAGACTGACTACTATGAAATCCAATGCATAACTGCAAAGGCCCGGGATAAGAGGTCAATAAACGGCTGAGAGAGTCCGTGCCATGTGCCAACATCATGGCAGGGTGGCCAGCTTGGATGGGAATCTGTTGCTGGGGAAGTAATCACAGCCTATCTGATTACTCGAGGATGGAAATGCTGTCAGCCACTTAGTCCGTGATTTCCTATACAGACAATTATCCGTGATCTGATACCAATCGCACTGGCCCATCATGATTATTGATCATGGCAGAGCTTCAAGGTCTCTCCACCAGTGAAGTAATTATGAAGTCATCAAGTTTAACACACGTGGTTGCTTAAAAAAGGTTAGACTCTTATATACGGCAACTATGAGTCATACTGCCAACATGACATCTACAAAGATGCTGTGAACACTTGATTGTTGAAAGTTATATAATGTTGTCTTTAGTTTTAGAGGGAGATTTCCAAAGTTTGAGAGTTGTAAACTGTAATTGTCAAAGCGCCCTAAAATGTTTGTCAAAGCGTAAAATGCACGCCTAACTGAGCTGCCAAGGAAATGGCGTCTCGATGCCCCCGTGCTCTGTAAATTCAGTTATATGCAAAATGTGCCCCTTTCTATGCAAATTAGCCTTATTGCAATAACAGTCCAATTCACAAAGATCAGCGCTATTAGCCTCACGCAGCTACAGTCAAATTATTAGCATCTTCAGTGAGTTGGTGGCAACATAGTTTAACCCAGACCTCCTTCAATTTGAAGGTGTGATAACACCAACAGCACGAACAGACTGGGACATTAAATCCAAAATTTGCTTTCTTCCTGTCTTGTTTTGTTAATCGGACCGAGAGACGGGGAAAAGCCAGCAGTTGCAATTGATGTGCAACTCCAGGTGCTAGAAGCAGCTGTACAACTTTAGTTAACCCTGGTGATGTCGTCAGAGTCTAATCATCATGCATTCAGGATCCAGTGTAAAACTGGGGATTGGATTCAGGATAACTCTGCTTTTGCCGCTTCAATTTGGATAATTCCTCCAATCCATTGCTCACATTTCCTCGCTTTTATGGAGATTATGTACAAACTTGCTGGAGTGCCTGTCGTTACATGTGTATTTTTTATGACCAAATGTAACACGTTTTCTGTATTGCCTGTTTGCAGCAAGAGCAACTCAGAGGGAGGCTCTTTCCGAGTCTTGGCTGTGAGAGAGTGAGACTTCGGATCAGAATGTGAGAGACCAACAGAGTCAGCTGAGCTGCTCTTGAAGAGCAGGAAGTGCCCACAGGTTGGATACCATGGCTGTTCATCTGTCTCTGTGCCTTTAGTGGAAACAGAAAGTCCCAGCAGATTCATAAACAATAGCCACTCAGTAAAAATTGTTCAATATGTTGGTGGAACTTTCTTTTAGTCCAGATATAGATATTTCTACATACTTAATCTGTGAATACAGAATGTTTTTACATATTATGATGCTTTGAACAGCTGGTGCTGGAAGTTTGGATTTAGACATGTTTTGTGTTTACATTGATGTTCCTATTACAAATTCAGATTGGTTTTCTTACACAGAAATGTATACTGATCACACTGTATTTAATCATTGTGTACAGAATTATATGATATTTTGTTTGTTTTAAAAATGGAGTACCATATATTAACATTATGATTTGGATTTTAGGTTTAATTTCTTAGCTTTCTTCTGCCCACCTGGGTAGTCTTTGCTTTTTACTCTTGAAGATTTGGCTTGTGAAACCAAATGTCTAAATTGTATTTATAAATGAAGTGTTGGTGTGTTAGCTGGGTAAGCCAGAACTTGTCAAGCAGATCCAAAAAGGGGAAGAAATAATGAGGTAATCGGAAGTGTATACAGGCAGCAGCAGGCTGTACATAGATTACGTTTCCTCAAGAAGACTGGTGTCACGTCCGGTGCCAGACATGTGCAGGTGATTTAGTGGAGGGGTTACATTACTAGGTTCAATAAGTAGTATATGGTAGCTGCAGATGGCGCCTCAGAATGGTGGCAATATTGTACATGTATTAAATAACAATCGCAGACCGCAGACTGCAGTGTAGGTGTGTTACCGACACCTGTAATGTCTATCATTATACTGGCCATTACTTCAGGACTGATGTTAATACTTTTCTCAATAATTAGAAAAAACTATACTTACACTTGTCTTGACATAGATCTTTACAATATTTCTGCTGCATCTCTTCAATGCACAGAAAGTAAATACATTTTAGGATAGTAAACATCTGCCACGTAAACCAATTAAACAGATTGACAGTCCAATTTGTACTTCAGGACCATTGTACTGATACGTATTGTCACTATCTGATTGTTTCACAGAGTGGTTCAAAGTACAAAACAAGGCTGTAAATATATCACAAATACCTGGCCAAGTAAAAACAAAAATCTCTTTCTTTATTCTACCTCAGTCCTAAGCTCGCATTTAAGTCTTTTTTTATATGAGAATTTTTATGGGAAAAGTTAAAGGTTTTGTAAAGTTATGGGAAATGTAAATACCATGTTTTTCCTGTTGAATAATCCTTAAGTAAGGTATAATTAAAATGTTTAAATGTATTTTACTTGTCTTGTTTTTATACAGCTGTAGGATGGGTTCTATATTTTTTGCACAACTTGAAAATAAAGTTTGACATACAAATGCTACAACACCCGTGTCTGTTTCAGTAGAAGATGTGTCCAGTAGATACATGATTTTGTGCATTTTGCACATCCTTTGGGCTACAGTGGCATTTTGAGATAATCAACTGATTATTGTTAATGAGGTTTGGTAACAGTGTTTGATGGTTCTATGATACTTCCGTTATGTTAAGCCAATTGACAGTAGGTGAAGAGGGTACTGCCTTGGTACGTTTAGCATACCCTAATCAAACAAATGAAGTCACCAGGATTGATTAAAAGTTAAAGAGTCATTTGTAATTGTCGCCCACAGAAACAAACTTAAAGCTAAAACATCCCACGTGGATGACTGTGTCCTCGGTAGTGAGTGACATTATGATAACTACTATGTAACTGTTATAGGATCTCACAACTTTATTAAACCTACTTTGACCAGCGCATCAAGCCTACTCTGTATGTCATGCTTTATGAATGACATTTTGACCCAGGCCAACCAAGATGTATCTGTTATCTTTGGAAGAACATCTCTAACCATGTTCATAACTGGGCTCTGCTTCATGCAGAGTGAAGTGAAACAATACATTTAAGCAATCGCTTTTACACAAGGACCACATCCATAATCCGACAATACAGCTTGAGTTTGTGGTGGAATTATTTCAGAAGAAAGAAAGAAACTAATTTCCCATTCCACATTGTTGTTCTCATTTGTAACTTTACAGATGTTTGGGAAAAACTCACTGAGATGATTAGATCACGGTCGTCATGCCATTAATAAATGCCTCATTTACTCAAACCTTGAGAACGGGGCAGAGACATTGGAAGAGGAAAGGAGAGAGAGAAGACCAGAGACACTTTGTAAAAACTAATAATTCTTCATACTTCCAGGTCTTTTGAGGCAGATGTTCAGTTTCAGTTAAGCCCTGGTTGGACAAGCTCCTGGCCACTCTACTGGTAAACAACTGCCACTGGCTTGTGTGAAGACTATTTAACTCCCACTGTCCATGAAGCTAAAGCTTTGTACGGACTCTAATAATCCCCAGACTCTTCAGACAACCAACTCATTCCAACTTTCTTGTCCCTAATGTGATTTGTGCAACACATTGTATTGGTTGTACAAAAACTGCATTTCATAGGAGTCAAAGGGTAGCAGTAAAGTTTTATTTGTTTTTCGTTATTGTCGTTAACGTCTATTAAATGTCAAAACTCTTTTGGCTGCACTGTTGATAAATCCATTATTATTGCAGGTCTGTCAGAATAATAGATTGACACATGTTTCCAACTATCTACAAAACTCTATAGGCATGGAAATATATTTATTTAGTGTTCTGGGCTCTGAGGATCCAAGACATTTGAGAGCCACACTACAGCTTCATTGACCACCTGCCATGTGTAAAGAGTCTTGAGTTCAAAGGGAAGGATGGTACAGCTTTGGTGAGCGAGCATTGCTTGAGCATTTCTGCAAATTTTCATTTTGGGTTTAAATTTAGTGTGACATCTTATTATTATTATTATCCTAAGTGATAAGAAGTAATAGTTCATTGGGAAAGCTCAGACTTACCCTTCTGTCCTTTGTGTCACATCCCAGTCCCCTGTGTAGGATATCTTTTCTTATTTTTTCCAGTATCTGTCACATTTTCTGTTATATTTTGGGCACTTACCTGTTGTCTCTCATTTTGGGTCTTTACTTCCTGCCCTTCTGTTTACCACCTGTGTGACTACCTGCCCCGCCTTGATTAGTTTCACCTGGTCCTGATTACCCATACTCCCTTGTGTGAATACTCTTTGTCCTTCCCTTTGTCTGTACCTTTTTATCTATACTGCTTGTGGTTAATGTTCGAGCATTTATGTTCTCTCTGTCCCAGTTTCTAGTCTCTCGTCTCTCTTTGACCTGTTATGGGATTTTTGGTCTCTGCCTTTTGATTTTGTTTTCTCGCCTATCCTGACTGATCACCTGTACACTGAACCTTGTTTGAATAAAGTGTTTTCTTTTTGCCTTTGAGTCATTTGTTGTATACTGTATTCATGAGTATATTTGTCTATCTTTGCCATCATGCAGTTGACATTTCTGTTTTTTCGGGAATTATCTTGACAACTGTGGGAGTGATTACAATATAAGGATATTTTAAAAAATTGCCTTATTGCACAGCACATCTTTTATAGAAATCTAGTTGTCCAGTTTGTGATTTTAGATTAAGAGACATTGGAATTAGAGGCAGCATCTTCCAAAACTGGCGAAGCGGGGATGTGGCTGATGTTGTTATGACAGGACTTTGTCTGGCCTGCTTGAGCGTCAAAAGAATGTAGTAAGATTTGTAGTCATAAAAGAAGGATAGAGGCTTTACTAAAGCCATAAATCTAAAGGGGGAATTCAAAATATATTTGGAGTTTATTAAAATGTCTTCCAACAAAAATTCACTCCATTTGTATTTGTGGTCTAAAGGTTGTGGTGCAGAGTGCAGTTACAGGTTAGGTTCCTGACATGGGAGCATTTCCTGGAAAAGAAAAAAAGAACAATATGTCACAACAGAAGCACCTGATTTGTCTCAACTTTCCAAGCTTAATATCATAACCCATACTCTTGTTTATTTAATATTATGACTGCATAAAGTGGGTGAGGAGAATCAGCTCATATAGAACACATACTGTATATAGTAATACAAAATCATGATTCCATTCATTAAACTTTTGTATTACTTTGCAATGCCATAAAACACAGAATTATAAGTGATAACATCCTGCGCTAGTCCCGCCAAACGACTGGTTGATGCAATGATGCTTTTCTAAGTAATGTATCCTCATCACTGTTTTATTTGGTTTGATCTTCTTGGCATTAGAGTCATAGCAGTGAATCCCTGGCTGGTTCCCTTGGGACTCGGTGTGCACTCTGGCCCACAGGGAGGCGACCCCAAGCGTGAGAACAAAGGCTGTTTGTCAGAGAGATGAAGAATCTGTGGTGATGGTATCTAGTCAAACAATGTATACTGGAGCATTTAAACCTCACTAAGCGCTATGGTAGATCTATAGGCTCCACGCATTAGCCTGAAACAATAAGACCTGAGTGGTAGTTTTTCTTTCCCCCTCGTGACGCACATCCATTCTGGGAAAAGTGTGCTGACGATTCTCTGCCCAATGATCAAACACAAGAGTGTCAGCCAGCGTTTTGCGGTTTAAACCATAATTCATGATGGTTTGAGGACATACGTTTGTCTCTATTTCAGGATGAATATATTTATATGAATGACGAGATAAGTGTTCGCCTTAAGTACGACTCCCTTCCAACAGAAGGTCCGCATTAAGAATCTTTGGGCACACGTTGTGCTTACTGCAAATTTTTTGCCATAAGATAACTGATGCTGGGACCAACATTGATCTGAGGGCCTGTTCAGTTTTACTTTTGTATTTTGAATTTTGTATGAACTGATTTTTAGTTAAAAAGAAAAGACTGGGTCTCATCAATCAGCCAGTGTTTTGAAATGTATCCACTGAGGACGACGAATGACCACGAATTTCATGGCAACCAATAGCTGTTGAGATATTTCAATTCGGCCCAAAGGTTTATCTGTATATAAAAATGTAGTTGTAAGGCCTAAAACTGCCTGTGAAGTCCATATTTAGCTATGCCTATTTTGTTACTTGAACATAAACACAAAACTGAAGCCTTTAGAAATATCAAAATATTTATTGTGGACAAAATAAGTTTTGGAAGCATGCATTTCTTAATGACAGTGTACTAAATCATGGGGTTTCATTCTCTCTTACACATGACATTCCTCAAGATTCCCATTAGTCCAATATTTGGCTAATGACGGGTGCAAGAAAAACTTTCATGAACACACTGAGTAAAGCAGTCCAAATATACAGACCTTCGTTATGGACAATACAACACAGAGCACACTCACAGACCAGTTTTGTTTTCCAGCATCACACACTGGTGCCGATATATAATCACATGCTGATAATGGTTGGCTGCTTCTTTCGTACGTCCTCTGCCAGTTATTGTCCTGCTTGGTGAACATATGATTCAAAGACAAACAGAAGAGTTGTCACCACTTTTCTCTGATAGAAGTGGTGGGACGACAAGTGGAAAGTTAAGCTGAAGTAAACAAGACTTGAGGGCCGGTGTTATTGTCTGTTTAAATAGCTCTATCCTCAGAGGGTTTGTGCGTCCTCAAAACCAGTGAACCGCAGAAGAAGAAGAAATAAGACACTTCTGCTAAGTTTGTTGAAGTTTTCTTTCTGTGAGAGGCTCTGAGAGTTCGGATGAAACTGACCCTGGCCTTCTATGGGCTCTTAGTGTGTTCATTCAGTTGGATGTCCTGAAAACAAAGATCAAAACAACGTGTAGACATCAGCGAGTATAAAAGTGAGTGAATTTAGAAGGACATGCGGAAAAGTAGTGTGTAATGCAGAATCTTAGTTTTAACAAAGTGAAATATTTAACACAGAAATGGATTCCCTACCTCTAAATGCTAACCTCGATGTAATGCTGTAGCCATTTATTGTAGGGTAGAGCATACAGCACAGATGTGATTCACTCATCACACTTGCAGAAGAAGACTCTAAAGGATGAAGTTTGGGCAGGATATATAACAGACATTGCCTACAATACATTTTTCTAACCATACAGATCAGTTTAGTTGGCACATCTGGTCTGGTCATGAATTCAGAACAAGTTTCCACTCCAGATATGGCTTAAACTGGGGTGGGGTGGATGAACTGGTTCGACTCAGAAGGAAGGAGTACTGGACTTGAGTTGCGACTCAGCTGCCAATTATGTCAAGGAAATTATTTTAAATATATTTATTTGCATTCATTAGATAGTGATTTTGTCATCTCTGTGTGTCAACGTTTGACACACAGAGATGACAGTGAAAGATCTAACACAAATAAACATGATTATGTTCTTTTTTTCTTCCTCTCTTTCAGGAAAGTACCTAAAAAGTCAGGCACAACCTGCTTCATGTTGTAGGACGTGTAATGTATTTTATGTCGTAGAACGTACAGGTAGCTGCAACATTTGATCATGGGATCAGTGATGTAAAGAGATTATATATTACACAAATACTCTGCAGCTGCAACTTTGTAAATAATGTGCATTGCCATTTCTAATGTCAGTAATGTTGGTTCTCAAAGAGCCAAATTGAATCAGCAACTCAATGAATGCCCTGAGGTCACTTTTCCCATGTCACTGATGTCAGTGGGCTATCTGCACTAGAGTTGGCACTGTCTGCGTATGCCAAGAAAAATGTCAGCCTGGGCCTCCTTGCCAAGTGCCAGCTTGTAGTCGTGAGTTCACAGACCTTGGAAATCCCTTGCAAGTTGCCTATTGCGAAGCAGCAACTCAGGGGCTCTGGGAACGCTTTGGTTCCCATACAGAAAATGCAACATTTAGTGGGAGACAGGTTTTGTAGACTTGTTGGGGACCTTTTCCCTGCAGAGTTCAACAGCTTTACCGCTTTACGTTTATTTAACAATTCCCACATTTGATCTCATTTTACAAACACTGTGAAACTCTCAAGAGTGTGGGTCATTGTCGAATAATTCAGTGTTCCTATTGAAGACTGAGAGCGACTTGCATTTAGGTTTACACATAAGGTCCAGACAGCAATGATGAATGTATGTTACATTTGCTTTTGTCTATGTAACGAACAGCTTTCACTCTAAAGGAATGTTTCTCTAGCTGTATGTGGACTCGATTTGGCTTATACTGTTTCTCGTTAAGATAGCCATCCAGCATGTTATCATGGTATAAAACATAAACCAGAAGTGTTTATTTTTTCCCATTCTGCTATTTATAGTCACTAACTATGAAAGTTAGTGGATGGCTGCAGTTATATTTAAAATCTGGTCCAGACAACCAGTCTGAAGGGGAATATTGTTTCTGTTTCTTTAAGAACCATAAATTATGTTTTTTGAAGTGGTGGTTAGACTTTGACGTCTGAGCAAACCAACTTACTCGTTGTGGCATTGTCTCTTTGCAGTGACTAGTAAGCGGTGACAGGAGATCAGACTGCTGACACAAGTGTGAAACCATCACGACAACCCCGCTGACGCACATCAACTTCAGCCAAGATATTTCGCTGGAACTCATTAGATGTGTCTGACTGACAAATAGGCTTCAAAATATTGCAGTCACAGTGAAGGGAAAATCGTGTTCCTCAGCAAATGTCTTTGTGACAGATTGATTCAGTCAAGGAGAAACAACTTAGCATAGACACAAATCAAACAGCGTTAACAGTTTCTGATGCGCAAATACTTTTCAGGGATGAAAAGGTTGAGGGGTTGACATGAGCTGTGACAAAGCTGTGACAGAGGAATTGCTGATAGAAATGAGAAACTATCGGAGCCCCATCTTTACAGCATGTTACAGTTAAACATGCTCTTCCCATAACTTAGGAAAGACTCACAATCTACACAAACTTGAATTTATTGAGTATGAACCTGACGACTTTGACCACAGCAAACAGGAAAGCGTCGTTAGAAAGACCAGCTTTTAGGCCATAGCACATACAGAGAGATAAACTAAACGTGCTTCCCTGTTTTATCTACTAAACATACATTTAGTGTAGATTGGTGGATGCATTAGAATGTATTGCAGATATTGCTGATAAAAAAAAAGAAACCAAACACGGAGATCAGGGTGACATGGCCAAAAGCTTCTGTCCCTCCTAACAAACACTTAACAATTAACACTTCAGACTCCAGCTGTGGAAGCAGGGAAATAAACAAAACCTGGTTTAAAAGCCCCTTTAAATATATTTATTTCTGACTCACTGCAATAAAACACACAAAAAACTAACCAATAATATCACAAAGAGCAAAATAACCAGGTTTATGACATAGGACATGTGCAGGGACTGCGTCGTGAGCTGGTACTTTAAGAAGACCAAGCTGAAGTCTTTCTAGAAGATCAAGAGAACACAAAACACTCAAGAGGATCATACTGGAGATGATGTTTGTAACCAAATTGTTTTTCTAGTTTAAAAGCTATTTTTAAAGCAATAAAAAGCTAAATCATCAGATGATAGCCAGTGGGTTTTGCGATTGCATTTCGCCCAATGGCCTCTCTACACGGATCACATGAATGTGATTGGTGGTGAATACTGCTTTGACTATAAATAGAAAAAACAGGAACGCTTTTGATGCCAACATCTTGTCCCATTGCCTAAATAATCTCAATATGAATGCATTATCAGTTTCGAGAGATTACCTACTGGAGGTCTTTAAACCAGCCTGCTCGGCTCTTCTCTGGTTTACCATCAGGTTTATATAGAGTTTGGTTTCTATGTTAGCCCAATTCTCGTAATATTCCATATTGGGTACATTAGTTTGGATATGAAAATGCACCTGCTTTCTTATTCCTAATGTTTGTGTAAAATAAGCTTCTGTTAATTCACATTTCCACTAGAACACCCTAACTTTATAATTGCACCTATGCTTCGGACACTAAATGTTGTGGGAAGAAATCTTAAGCTCTAAAATACAGTTTTTGAAAGGGCACGCAGTTCCTTGCGACATACTTTGATACAATTATGATGAAAACATTTCTCTCAATCTTTTCAACATCTGTCATCGTCTTCCTGCACTTGTCTTTCTGTTGCTCCACATCTGTAAGTTCTTTCCAGGAAAAAGAAACAACTCTTATTTTCTGGAAACTCTGGTAGTTTTGTGGATTATGCTGTCTTGGATGTGCTCTGTCACAATACCGCATATCATCACCTTCCTTTTTAAAAAATAATTGAGTGTCTGTAAAGTGAATTTGTAAAACAGAAACATATCAAAGTTAGTAAACTTTTTGCCCTCCAGATAAGTGACTTGATTTCCCTCAAAGGTGATTTCCCAAGTTTTTGTGTTTTCTGTGCTGTGTAAACAACCACTACCACCCCTACTGCTGATTTTTTTTCTTACTATTATAGATATTCTGCTGTTGCCACTGCAATTTCAGAATTTAATTACCAGTTTAAACAATAAAAATGCACCACAGGATCAGAAACACAGTAAAAAGGCTGACATACATACAAAAATACAATTATAAAGTAATAATATTCCAATTCAATGACAGTAGTCATAAAACAAACAGTGTCATCACATAAATATGGTTTTAAAATATGTTTGAAGATGAGACTGAGACGATGACTCACTCTGACAGCCTAAGCTCCTGGATGGTCCCAGTCCTTGAGGCCCACATGGAAAAAGCTCTGACAATTAATATTGGGCTTCTTGGAAAACTTTGTTTCACACAAGAGACAAGTTCAAGTCAAGTTCTGTGTGAGACGACTTGAGAAAGATGGTCCTGCTCATCTATAGTGCCATCTCGACTATGTTTTTAATTCTTGCTAACTTACCTGTTTCACTTAAGTAGTCTGATAATCTTAATACTACCACAAAAAGATGTCCTCCTAATAAAGAATGTCTCTTGTGCTAGTTGTATGATTTAGAAAGCTCACACTCTTGGTCAAACACATGTTTACAGATTGGAATCAAATGTAAGTTAATAAAAAACTGCCAGACAGGTTGGTGAAGTGGGCTGTAGCTAATAAAATCTTGCTTTTCTTGTTGAGTGTCCAAGAATCATGGGTAGCATCTGGCATTGCTAGGTGTTGAAAGGAGTTGGTAGTCAAATCCGGTTGTACACTGAGCATTTCAGAGGTGAGCCAGATCCAAGGGCACTGTATGCCATCATGTTATTTGTTGAGGCAGAACAAAGTTTACAGAAACTTTGTCGTGGCCAAATCGGTAAAGATTTGTTTATTTAACTGTTACTTACCTGTTTAACACTTATTACAAACTTTTATGTTTTATAACTTATCAACACTCAGATTGCAGAAGAACAAACATAAGAAAATAACCATAAATGAAACCTTAGAGGACGACTACTAGAACGTAATTCATGTCTTTATCACTCCATACACTTTATAATGCTCATCAGTGTAACAAAAAGACCAACAACTTCACTGTCAGTTCGACGCCACGTCTGTTCTCCAGCTGTATCCCAGATGAGCCCAGACCGCAACGTTTTTTTTCTTCATATTTGACTTTCAAGACACCAATTGCCAGTGACCAGATTGGAAGCTCTCTAAAACCATCATATAAATTGACATGACGTGTTTATTTGGGGAAACTAATGCACACGTTGGAAGACTTTACACACCAAAATGCACATGCACATCTTGTGAAGAAAATATGATCTGTACCTTCCTCAAATTCACCATTTATTGTGCAAAACCAGTGCTTTTCCCAGTCCGCTTCTCAGCAGTGGAAAAACACAAACTGCAAGGGGTTGTGTTGAGATTTGGTCCCACTGGAGTGTTCCTGAGTAAGCAAGTGCTCTCAGGGCTCCTCTGTGGCCAAAACCCTCTAAAAGTCTCCACTTGTTGAACTGCACACGACTGCACCGCTTTCTTTTTGTTCGTGTTCAACTCATTCACAAGTGAGGCAACACGTCTGGCTTAAATTCAGCATTGTTGCATTCTTGGAGGGTATACAAGGAAGAAACGAAACATGCAGCTTTTCCTTGTCCTATATAACACAGCTGTTCTTGCGTCCCCACGCCACCCCTCTCGGTCTAAAGTCTCTTGCCCAGAAGTCCCTTGGCCAAACATATCATGCAGGTCAACACAGCAGCAGCGGCCAGTTTATGCTCAACTGTGCTGAACAACTATTGGTTTAGAGCTCAAAGGCTAGTCTGTTGAGCACTGACTTCTTTGAGATCTGTGCCTCACATGCTTTGTCAGGGATATCAGCATTGTGTCATCTAATTCACTGCCTATAAACACCCTTCTGTGAGGATGCACTAGTAGGGATTTTACAATGCAATGAGGTCAGATGGAATTTTTTTCTTCCGCCATGACTATAACTGTTTACACATGTGGTTGTTTATGGCTGTGTTTATTGATGCTTGTTTTTGATGATATAACATATAGAGTGAGTTGCTCTGATAAATGGAGTTTTATTGCATTATTTGTAAGACTTTCTTAAAGTGTATAGGATTTAGCATCATCTAGTAGTCAAGTTGCAGATTGCAAGCAACGGAAACCTCTCCTGTCTGCCAAGCGTGTTGAACTATGGCGGCTGATATGAAAACGCATAAGGCTCTATCTCGAGCTAATGCTCGGCTGTCCGTTCTGGGCCACTGTAGAAACATGGCAGCTGTGAAGAGGACTCGCTCTGTAGATATGAAGGCCTCATTTTAAGGGAACAAAAACACAGATTGTTGTTATTGTTATTGTTTGTTATTGCTTCTTATTTTCTACAGACATGTTTCCAGTCCCATCTCATGGTCTTTGTTTCTCTAACTTTACAAAGTACTTATTTTATCACAAACTACAATCTTCCTCTTAAACCTAACCAAACATAAACCAGTGGCTTTACAGATAAAACAATTCTTTTTAACTTACAAGTCACAGAAAAATGTAGTTGACCGTGCAATGGGGGTATCCTTTTATTCATGACATAATAAACTTTGGATACATTTTTACTTTTACCAGTGTAGCTATTTAAGTTTTATCATATCAGTACTTCAGTTTTCAGAGGGTATCTAAAATGATCTCTAATAAATGTCGGTTCATCACAGCAACATAGATCTTAGCACTACACTATCATTAAACTTGTCTTCTCTCTTCAAACCAGTAGTGTTGTTGTTACTGTATATACCGTATGTATAATGTGGCCTGGAAGGCCTTTTTACAGTTTTAAGAGCCTCGTTAAACTTTATACACCTAAAACAGAGACCCGGACGTCTCATACAAATGTGCTTTAAAGTTTGCTTGTATATTGAAGATGGCTTTGAGGCCACAGGGCTTGTGTAGCTTTAGTAAGAATCACTTCATAGTTTAACTTTATAGTTCACTGATTTATGCATGGAATACTGAGAAGCCTGACGTTGCACTGGCCTCCCAGTTTGTGTCTCTTCTTTGCTTAAGTGGTCCAACATTTATTGGCCAGTACATCTATGTTCTGATGTTTGTTTTACTCTCAGGTAAGTCTGCAAACAATTCAAAGTATTCATTCCAGGGTTTAATGGAGTTGAAAAAGCAACGTCTCAAGAGTTTTCTTCCTGAAATGATTTGCCAACATTTTAACATTCAGGTTCAAACTTGAAGCGCTACCTCACAGGCTCCATGATTGAAATTCAGAGCACAATGAAAGCTGCTCTCTACACAGCTTTATTTGGTTCCAGTCATAAATCCAAAACACAAAGAAGACCACTGTCTGTCTTTACTACCTGAAAGAGCAGCGTAAACATCTGGATGGTGAACTTCACTGACCTGACGAGGCAGAAAGACACATACTGTCTTTTCTTACTGACATATTTGTTATGAAGGTGTCGGCCATTAGCGGCTGCCTTAATATGAGGAATATATAATGAGTTGGAAAGATGGAAAAAAATCCCGATTGAACTGAACTGGACCTCTGTGTCAGTGCTTCATCAGATCTCATGTAAGCCATGTTTCCTCCTTTTCTGGGCTTTGGAGAAGAGCAGTGACAGCAGTGGACTCATCTCTCTTTTGAAGCTGTACCATGTTAGTTATTGAGACATTTCTTAATTAGTTGTCTCTTGTCCCTTTTTAAAGTGTGGTACATTTGACTGCCTTTTCTGAAAACCAATTGGTTGATAGAAACCCAGTTCAGCTCAAATACGTAATGCTTGGAATACTTTGCTTAGCCTGCTGCCCCCGCGACCTGGCCATGAAAAAATGGATGGTAGGAAAAAAGCAAATAATGTTCTACTTGAACACATTTTTAAGTTCTACCTTAACTCTACAGGTCATATAAGTAATATCTTTCTTGAAGAGAGAAATCAGCCATGAGATGGAAAGTGAGTTTTACAACCTCATTGTTTAAAGTTTTGAAGCAAAAGAGCAACAAGGTGTACTCAGCTCCTGTCTGTGAAATACTTTCCGTTGTTATTGTGAGCTGTGGGAGTCAGACTGAACAAAACTGCTTATTCTATTCTTGATATATTTAGAAAGATGTTTTTCAAATAATCTATACTGTTAGCCATTCATTTCGTCCATCTGGTGCACAAAGTTCAGAAGTTCTTTCTGTCTAAATGTAAGATTACAAAACTTGGAGGGATGCAAATTTAAATTTAACACCCTCTGATTTGATGATGTCAGTGTTTCCCCCGCTCTTTTCACAAGAGTGTAATACAATACAAATGTGGTTTGTTGCAGCAGTTGGAGATTGTGTAATAATTATTCTTAAGCAGATATCCGAGGAGTTTCAAGCCGTTTGGCAGTGTTTCAAATGGTGACAATCAATGAAACCTGAGTATGACCAGGCACCCCATTTACTTTCTCATGTTCCTGTTTGAAGAGCCAAATAAATTGTTTGTGTAGTGGGAAATTGCTCTGCTCTGTCACCTGAGGGACAGTTAGTAAGCATGAAATTAATGACACATTTGATACTAAAACTTGATTTACAGCAACCTTTGTTCCAAAACAAACCTTAATAAACAATAAACAGTCCAAGGTCAATTATTGGAAAATTTAAATAGATATAATGAGCACGTAGTCCCTCACCTGCCTCCTTTAATAATGTGTAAATATACAGTTTGTTTTCATGTTTGTTGTAATAAATATTTTTTTTGATGGGTTTGGCTTTTAATGTCACGTCATATGCTTTGTGTTTTTTTGCGACAAAAAAGACAGATAATTCCTGAATCATAAATTTGTGTACAGAAGGAATAGTCATCATACACATGCTTTTAGTTTTTGTTTCCAGGTTTTACCACTAGGAGAAAGTAATAAAGAGATGTTACCTCTTCATCCTCCGTCTCTCCTGTCAACAAAGGCATCTTCACTTACAGAGCGGTGATGTTATAGCACATGGGTCAAGCAGGTTAAAGACAACACGTGAAGCAAGTTACAGCTCTGATGTCTTTTTGACTGTTAAAACACAACTTTCCTTCTGTCGTGGTTGATATGCGTAAACAATGCATATCAACATATTATATTATTTTATTTTGTGTGTATAGTTTATTCGATTTGGTCTCTGTAGAGTGTGTGACGCTGCAACTATAACAACAAATTTCCCCTTAGGGATTAATAAAGTACATATCTATCTATCTATCTATCTATCTATCTATCTATCTATCTATCTATCTATCTATCTATCTATCTATCTATCTATCTATCAACCATGATGGGATATATGCCTTTTTGTAAAGACCTCAGGTACAGCACAGATGTACGTATGTCTGATCTTCTGGCTCATGACAGACAGCATGGCGCCTATATCAGCACGCAAGCACTGATAGTAGGACAGGTCATAGGTCAAGATGAAAGCTAACACAGACTGATGGACATTCTCACATATGAATCTGTTATTAGACAATGATCCGTGGGCGCAGTTCACCTGCTGCGGGTCACTCACGGTCCTTTCAGCAACATATTGAAGTTAAGTGGAAGAAGTTAAAAACTACCCCTGAAGTATTGCATTTTGTTGATGCTGTATTTAAAAGGAGGCTGTCTCGATTCCTCTCCAAAGTTTCCTGCCACAGTATGTTCACACTACAGTATTTGTAGAATGAATAGCAGTGGCAATGTACTGCACAAAACGTAAATCCAGTGGTGCGAGGTATATCATAGCTGTACGACTCATCTCGATCACGCTGTGATTTACAGTGTCCACAGCAGTATGTCTTTCTTCTGATGAGTGGAAACAGGCTGGCCTATGTGAGCTAATGTTCTGTATGCGGTTGACAAGAGAGCCAAGCACATAAAGTACAGTGTATGTCAGTCAGTGAAATGTAAACTTCATTCTGCACCCATAACATCAAACCACTTAGTTTTATGGGATTATATCATGTTATACAACTTCTTTCAACATCAGAGCGTCCTCCTAATTAGGCTAAATGTCCAAAACCTCGTGCCATCTCATGTGGAAAGAGAACTACTGAGCTATACTTTCTGTGATGCCCGGGGTATTTTTTAAGAGGGCGTAAATGCTCAATCTTCAGAAGAGTGGGATTAACAACCTATATATTGTTTAGATTATACCCAGTTTGGGATATGGTTGCCATTGGCTTCAGTGGAGAATAAAGGATTAGGTTATTTCTCTTTCATTTTAAGGATTCAGTCATGAAGATATGAGAACAGAGTAGCTTCAAGGAAATGGTTTTATTATGCAGAACCCACTTTTGTCCTCCGGTAACGTTGAGTCACCGCAGCCTCCCTGAGCTTCTGTGATGTTGAGGACCCTCAACCCTTATCACATCGCTGTGACGTCTTGCTTGACCCCTTTCTGGTCTTCGAGAGCGCTACATCCAGTGTGCTTGTATTAAGGTTTCACTGTTAGGATGGCTTCACCGAGAGGTCCAAAGAGGATAGGAGGTTGTGTAACGACTGATGCCACTCAGTGTTCCTTAAATCAAAAATAGTTATTTTCTTTACATAAATCTTCACTATAGTGAAGTGACCCTTGAATGATCAGCCAAACTTGGTCATGTTACTTGAAGTATAACAAGAGTGAAGGTTTTTATTTGCAAAATAAAGCTTGCCTCACATCGGCCTAAACATGTTTCTGAGCAGGCTTTGTGCGCCCTCTGCTGACAGTTTATGGGCCGTTCACTTTAGCTTTGTGTGCAAGTCAAACACACTACAGATGAAATCAAAGTGAGAGATTTATGTTTATTTTTAACTTCAGTTGCAGCTTTTATGCCTTGTTTATCAAATTGCCTTTTGTGACATGCTGAATGTTATTAATGATGTGTTTCTCATGTTTCTGTCGAAAATGAATTACATTTTTGTTTTAATGTCCCATTTCAGACGAAAGAAACAATATTTGATACAAAGATGCATTTTTAAATTAAGAATGATTATAGCTTCACTCTTGTGGGTCCAAAACACGTTTTTTTCCGCAGTAGTTGGTAACATGTAACATGTGTAGCTGTTTGTGTTTATGTTACTCTCTTTTGTCTCAAGCTCATAATGCTCCTTCACTCCTTGGTTAAGTGGTTGTTGTATGCTGGAGGCACATTGGCAGCGTCACTATGAGTGTACACCTCAGTGCCAGTCCGTGGTGGCAGCGAGCAAGCCACTTGAATAGACCTGTGTGATACACAGACATCAGTGTCTGGCGGCAATACGTTTACATTTCATGGAAACAGGGGAGACCCACTAAAAACTGAACTGAACCGATTTATTATTTTGATGGTATGACAGAGTTGGACTATTCTAATGCAGGCTCAAAACCATATAGATAGTTTTGTGAGTGCTCACATGTTAACATGTCTGAGGGGGAGTTTATTGGTGAAGCTCTTTGCTCAATTTGCTGGTCTTGAGTTCAGGCCATCGCCTGAACGAGGAGGAGAAGCTGCAGCAGACCATGATGAGCACAAGAGGTGAATAACAAACTAAACTTATTGTCAATGCTATAGAGCTCAATGTGAATGTGGAACTTCATAATGTCTTGATTATGACACTACAAGTGCAGTGCAGTTCAAAAGTTTGACACACTTATTTTAAGATAGATCATTCAGCAAGTATTTTCTTGCTAGTGTAAACTGCAGCAGTGGCTCCTACTGGACATAGTCCCTGTCCTGTTTTCCTCCCTCTCCTAGCAGTGTTCCTCGCACCGTCCAACATCTGCCAGGCCACACTTCACAGGGGGAGGCAGGATCAGCAGGAGCTCCCAAACCTCCCCCGCTGCTCACAGGTTGCTTTTTCTGGCAGCAGATGGACCTGTAGACACAGATGTCGAACCATCTTAGGACTCTTCAAACCTGGATAGTCTGCGAGACAGAAGTAAGAGGACACATTTAGGAAGAAAGCATACAATTCAATGAAAAGGCTGTGCACTTATGAAAAGTGTTATCTGGGAATTGTTGGCATTAACAATGACTGTAAGAAAGGCAAGACTTGAATGAGATTCAGTGATGAGGTTTAATTGTACTCTACTATGCTGTACTATACTCTTTATGTGCTCAAGATTTCCCGAAGAATGTAAATTGTTATTTTTAAATAAAGAAATAATTTATTTTCAACCCAAACCAATAATTTGTATTGAAAAGGGAAAAATGAAGATCCAGGCTCTTTTCTGACAAACTTTTGGAAAAAAGTTCAGGGTAATTTTAGCTTTAGTTAATAAAATCTGGTGAAATCAGTTGTATGGATAACCGGTGAAAAATAGTTCTTTGGTTACCCTGATAAGAATTAAATAAAATTACATTGAATGCAAAACCAAGATTGGAAATCCCAGAATTTTCTGAGATAGATTTGTTTGTGTACTTTTATGTAATGGAAAATCTTTCGCAGCATTGACACTCAGAATAGGTAAGTGTCCTTGTCTCCCTATAGGTGCTGTGGTATTTTTATTCTTTTTTGACAGTAAAGGAAAAGTAAAATTGTGGCGGTTGAAAAGATGTTTGAATAAAAGATTATGATGGCTATCTTTCCAGAGCTGTGGGGCAGAGTTGAATAAATTCGGGCCTCCAGCCTGCCTCTTCTGTTGCTGCCTCAGGTAAATGGGCCATTAAGATCAGCTGCCTGCCAAAGACCTCATCACATCCTGTTATTATTACAGAATTCTCTCTGAAGTCTGACCACTCAGACTAAACTACAGACGAAAAAGGTCAAGAAAATAAACTAATACAGGACAGAACACCAGAAGAAAGAAATGATTTGTCTGGTGCAATGGAGGATGGCAAGTGGGCAGAACATAAATTACAATCCACAGTCACCGTTTCACAGACTGACTGGATTGATGGGAACAAGAAGAATATGGTTTTGAAGGCAAGCTTAACAAATAGTTCATAGTAATATAAAGTTACATTGGGAAACACAAAAGGCCACAACTCACTATTTGTTCTACCAAGGACGATACGTTAGACTGTAACAAGAGATAAAGAGCGTCTTGCCGCGCTGCCCCACATACATGGCGTTTTAAACAACGCATCAACATGAACTAACACATGTGAAACCCTGTGTCGGTTGCTATAATATTATCCTGCAATGACAGAATAAAAAGTTCTTTATGTATTTGGTCTCCAAAGTATCCTGTCATCGATCTAAAAACTGCAACACTCACAGTCACAGATGTGTTGTGTGCATTCCACCAGCAGGAGGAGTTGCTGCTTCATGGACTCAAACACGTCTCCCACACAGTCTTCTTTGTGTTGTCTGACTCCGAGGTGAGACCAGAGCTGGGAACTGAGAGCAACAAAGCATTATGGGAGTTCACGGTGCATACTGCAAGGTGGGATTGAACCTTTGTGACGGTGTGTGAGTGTGTATGTGTGGAGGGAGATTAATGGGGGGGTGAGAAAGGTGATCATGCTGATAGGTGTGTGAGTGCATTGGCACTCAGAAAGCTGTGAAGGTTGACGCAAGACAAGGCAGGAGGTTTTGTGCATGGATTAGTGTTGAAAAAGACAGGATGGAGATCAGATGATGACCAGCTTGAAAAAAAGAAAACACCAAAGGACCATGCTGTAGTGGCTCATATGCCAATTGTCAAATGTATTTCTATGCATGTCTTTTACATATAAAAGCATGTATCTGGTTGCTATTATGCATTTGAAGGTAATTGAACATTGGCACACAATCCCAGACGTAGTGGTGCAATTAAATGGGCTATGATTAGATAGAGTCCCTTGGCAATTTTGTCATTTCTAAGAAGTAACTGAATCCAGCCTACAGCTAGCACCTCCACAGATTTTAATGACTGCCTGACCGAAATATACCCTACATCTCTGTCTCTGGCCCTCATCTACATGATTTCCAGAAATAGTAAAGAGATCCTTTGGCTGATATGTATGGGAAATATGTCTATAAAGTGTCAGTTTCTTTCACAGAACTTGCATCTGAGATGAAAAACAAGGGCATGTTATTTATTGCACACTGGCCACAGCAGAGTCCACTGTCTGTCCCTTGACTCTGTGACTGTTGTTGCAGTCTCTCTCATTCAGAACAGCTGGAGATTAAAGAGAGGAAACAACCATCAGAGAAAGTTCTTCTTCAGACTTCACCAGACTTCAGACACAGAAGTGTCAGTTAAAGCCAACATCAGCCACTCCAAATGTTGACTGTACTTCGTGAATACGGTAGACAATTAGAGACAAGATGTCATACCTTTTTCATGCTCCTTCAGGTTGGAGATTCAAGTGAAGGTTGGTGGTCATATGGTGTCATTAAATAGCGCTTCTCTTTAATGTGAAATGATTGTGGAGCTTATGCAATGAGATATGATGTTTAAGAAAAGTATACTTAAAAAAAGCACTTAAACTTAAAGAAATCACAATTTAATCTGTGTTTTATTCTGTATATTGCGCATACAGATACTGGGACAAGAGAGAAACACATTTTGACCAGAAATTGTATTTACTTTTGATTGAATTAAAAGCTTTTCTGATGCACCCTTCAATGTTTGACGTACATCAAAACAAAGTTGTAGAAAGTGATGTTTTAATCCTGTTGTCTGGACCTATCTCTAATTAATTGATCTTGATTTGATATTCTGATGTGTACAGCAGTTTCTTACATGTGCCGCTGACAATATACATGTGGGTGTGGATGCTTGACGGTGTGGCTTATGTTTAGTAAAAACGATGTCATCACGTGTTGATAACCCCTCTGTGAGAGTCATTAGAAACAGAGCAATCTGAATGACCTCCGTCTGATTCCAATATGGTTCTACAAAGTCAGACCAGGACTGAGTGTCAGAGTAATCAGTCATCAGAGCTGTCCTCTCAGCAACCAATCAGGGCCGTATTAATCAAACGAGAGGAGGAGCAGGAGGCTCCCTCTGTGCTTCAGTGACATGGCCTGCATGACAATGCCACAAATACATCTTCTGTGGAACATCAGGAGCAACCATTTTAAGGGAGCGTGCTCTTAGTCTTGTTTCATGCTTTACTTTTGTGTTTCTGCCACAGCTGTTCTCCTGCCTTAACTTGAAAGTGATATTTCTGCATATAATGCAAACCAGGCAAAAATAATCAAGTAAACATTTAAACTAGTAGCCCTGGCCTTCACTTCAGATGTGCAACATCTTTCGTAAAACTGCAGGGCAAATATTTGTGTATGCTCAGCCATGTTAATAATGTATGTGTTGAGACTGTCCATGGCTTGTCTGATTACATCTCTTTCTCCTTGTTTATGTGGGCGAGTCAATGGTAGATATGGTCTTCGGGGAACAAACTGCACATAAACACACGCACACACACAGTAATGAATACTGGCACACTCATTGTTGCTATGAAAGACACCTCTTAAACCACTCTTGATCACCTTGTTTCTTTTAAATCCAAATTGGAAATTGAAACAATTGATCCAGGTTCTTGTGGTTTAATTACATTTTGAAAATGTAGCACTGAAGTGCGTCGTGTTCAAACAAGAAAATAAATCTGCATAATGTGCAGACTCACATACATATAGCTTTGAAATCATATTAACAGAGTACTGCTTATACAAATGCGTTGGTTGCCCATAAGACTTGTTGAGGCGCGAAATTGCTGGAATTACCCTTTTAATATTTGTCAGAAGAAGAAAATGATATATGTTGCATATTGTGTACTTAAGGAGGTCTTCATATTGACCACTCACTCTGCACTCTTCAACGCAAGTTTCGTCCAGACAGGGTCTGCCGTCTGGAACGCATGGCTCAATCAACTACTCACATGGGAAAGTCTGACCCTACAATAACGCCTCACCATTGGTCCTCTGGGTCCTCTGTCATTATGTTATTTTTTACAGGGCCATCAGGTTGCTTTTCCACCGCTCTAGAGGAAGTTTCTTCTAAGATATGTCTCACAATGTGTGATGACTTACAACTTGAACAAACACCTTTAAAAAAATAAAATAAATCTCAACATCATGTTCTGTATGGTCAGTCACAAAGACGTTGTTGCAATATGTTGGTGGATATTAACAATGAATGCAACTTAGCTGAAAATGGAACGCTCCTTCTGAAGAAACCCTTGCAAGAAGCCCTTGCAGCCATCACAGCACGACAATGTTTACCTGTGGATTTGTCTGAACCTGTGGAACACTGAGTTCTACCTCCATCAGGCCGTGACAGTGATGAGGTGAGTGCTGACACTGGCTGCTCTGTCAATTAAAAGATACTAGACACTAAAAAAGATAGTGAAAATGCCTGTGGAAAAAGTTTGTGTAGGAGACAAGTAATAAACATTAACATTAACATTAAGGGAGTGGGATTCTCTATGACCTTTAAGACATGGGTACCTTTTATTTGGTTGCTAATGAATAAGTAAATACCTCTGAGTCTAATCTAATAAGGCCCAAACACATCTGAGACAGATCACATAGCGGAGAGAACATCAGCTTTGTTAGGAGCAGACAGGCACCTTGACAGAGACAATCATTCATGATCCCTTTCATCAACGAAGGCACATAATGAATAGTATTCCACCTCTGCGGACTGAAATAACCTTGTATATGAACAGAACTTTGCAGCATAGTGTTGATTTGAATTTACGTCTGTTCAGGAATCAGCTGGGCAGTGATTCATAGATCTGACAGGAGCAGTGGTGATGATAATAAAAGCAGGGTTATAGGTAGAGATATCACTGCTCCATGTGGCTGCCAATGCCATGGGCCACGGAGGAGCACGGCTATATTACTCAAGGGAAAGAGGAAACTCCCCATTTAATTAAAGCAGTTAGAGGTCAGCAGCAAGCCAAAGTCCACTACTCTCCTCTGGCTAATTTTTCATTGGGCACTCATTGGGAATTCATTTTCCTTCCATGTTGCTCTAAATTGCAACCTACCAGTGTTTGATTGCTGCAGGATTGTCTCTTAAAAGCACTGACCGTCAAATACACATTCATGGCGGAGCATCAGTGTTCCTACGCTGATGCTCACACTGTACAGACCCCGGGCTATAATGTATGTAAATTGCATATTTAGTTTGGGGAGATGAAGCAGCTAGGGATTACAACTTAACAAGGAAAAAGCTTTCTGTGGTCAAAGATCAGTTAGATTGAATTAAGAGATTAGAATACATTTGCCTTCCAGTTATCTGGATTTGAAGAGCAGCCTGTTGGTAAAGCTTCTTCATTTAAAGTGACAAGAAAAGGGGCCTGATTCAACTTAACTGAGCCTGAGTTATAATGATGACAGAGGATAAGATTATGAGGGAAATTTGATCAGAATTGAATGCAGCCAGCTAAAATTATTTATTATTGGAATTATTTCTTAAGCATGAAGTTCAGAGACAGGTATACAAAACTCTGTGTGAAGACCAAAAATAACGTTAACAAAGACATGCGATTTACATACACAATATATTTATGACGAGTTCATTTCATGAGGGAGATAAATATCATCAACAAAAGTTTGAGACATCCAAAGGCTGCATGCTGGGATGTCTTATTTATTTTTATGCTATAAATTCTTACCCTCGACGATCAATATGACACAGAAGATCAATATAGCACTAACAAGCACAGTAGACTTTTGATAAGAGTACGGACGATGCCTGTTTAACATTAACTTTAGTTTTAAGGAAAGTAATATTGTACAATGTGATATTTGCCAACATGCTGTTTTTTTGTTTTTTTTACAGTCTCCGATGTGCTGATGAAGAGTATGTTACTTTCATGATGGAGAGGAACTTTTGACCTTTGCTCATAAGTAGCATATCATTGTGTCTTTAGTATTCTTGATCCTTGAGTCCTACAGTGGTATACCTCTTTGAGTCAGATAACACAATTTAAAGGAGTTCAATCACTCCTTTAACTCCAGGAAAATCATTATGGCTAAGCAAAACTGGGCTGCATTATTTAATGTGCCATGTTACATTTCAGAAATGCCAGACATAAAACATAGATAACTCACCACGGTGCATTCATTATTATTATTATTATTATTATTGAGTAAGTTGTTATTCATTGTCTTTGGTGAATAGAGCACGTTGTGTTAAGATTCAAGAAACATATGTGATGGTTCATTTCATGATGCAAGTTTACATGTTTACTTTCTGTGTAATAATCTTGTGTTAAACTTTTATCAATACATCTATTTCAATCAATCTTTTTTTTTTCACATTTTGCTTATTAAAATGACCAACTCAATACGTCAGAGGCCATTATGACTTTGAATAGGAAGACATGACAGAAATACATTGTGTTCTAGGTCTTAGGAATATGAGATATTGGGACAGAGTTTTGAAAAAGTGAAAGACAGGGATAAAGGTGATCGTGGTCTTACATTTTTTTTTTTTTACAAATTATAACAAATTATATGTCAGACCACATATGAGCTTTCGCAGCTCTGATATCCATCATACTTTGGTGTAATAGGATTTCCTGGGTGAGTAGCACTCCTTCCCTGAATGTCACGCTAGGCCGCAGGTCAGATCTCCCCTGGCAGTGGCTCGCGCACTCAAGCTTTGTTTAGGTGATTGATGGATCATCAAAACCTCAAAGAGGCATAGTGACTGCAGAATGGGCTTCTGTGCTCTGTGAAATATCAGGAAAGGGTTAAAAATTAACCATGAATATCGATTGTCTGGCTTGTGAATCACTGTATAGTACTGAACTGTATAGTTTATGGCACACAAGTGAAACTCCTTTTAAATTCTTAACAATTTGTTTTAATTGAATATTATATAAACCAATTACAAAAAACCCTGTTAATTCCATCCATTTATTTTAATCGATTCCCTGGATCAGGAAACAAGTCATACAGATGAACGTCATTCAGGACAAATAACGAGACAGGATTTCATTTGTCCGCTAGGGGGAGAGAGAGTACAACATATCTGGTCAAACCAGCCTTACTTTGAATCTGTGCAAGAGACAAAGCTGAATAAAGCACTG
Source organism: Clinocottus analis (assembly GCF_023055335.1). Classification (NCBI taxonomy): domain Eukaryota; kingdom Metazoa; phylum Chordata; class Actinopteri; order Perciformes; family Cottidae; genus Clinocottus; species Clinocottus analis. Next base: position 12,420,861 of record NW_027175820.1, on the reverse strand, counting down.
CAACAATAATGTAGTTGCAAATGTAGTAAAACACTTTCACAGGTGTTATCTACTTGATATTTATTTGTGTGTTCAGCATGGGCTTTTTGCCTGTATACTAAACTTCAAACCAAAAGTATCAGCATCCATACATCTTTTTGTTTTAAATGAATGTAAACCTTTACGTAATATTTATTGATGCATTTTGAACTAATCAAACATATTACAGATGTGTTGCCACAATCATAATTATTGGTACGAAAATTAAACATTGTCAATGTATTACAATCCATAGCCCTACATTTGGCTAAAACACCTGCCTTTTGATTTATTTGATTCAAGTTATATAACCCACTTGTATTAACTATACTTTTCTTATTGAAAAATCAAACATTGCAGTGTGTGTGAGCAGCAATGTTAGCTTTCTTGCATTCATCACATAATGTGGGTTTAGAAGATAGAAGTAGGTACACAAAATGACGAGGACATTCATAAACTGAACAAAATCTATTGTCTAGTAATTTATCACACGAAAAAAATGTAATTCAGTTTTTTCTCAGGGTGTTTCCTCTGCCTTGACATATTGTCTGCCTGGCAAACTGAGCTCTGACCAGTTCCAAGTGTGACCCACACTCACATAAATTATTTATGCTTTTCCAGAATTACAATGGAAATGAAAAACAGTAGTGCTGCATGACAGATGCAGGTTAGAAAACATTAAATTAATGGAAATATCTGCTCTTTTAATAAGAGCATTTTCTGTGGCACATCTCTCCAGTCCAAACAAGGTCTGACACATTTGTCTCAGGGAATGTGATTAATAAAGTTAAATCTAAAATCTTCACCTGAATACCTATGCAATGATAAACCCTCAAAGATTGATGCCATGTACAGTACAAAAAAGTGAAGCCTTTGGAGTTTTATTCAAAAAGGGAGGGATAGTAAAACAAAGCAGCAAAAATTGGTCATAAAAGCATGGTAAGCGCATGATTTAGTGGGGCGATAAAGAGTGGAAAGGTGGCCATTCATCATGGAGGCTAGATCACCAGGAGAGGGCCTGTCATGGAAGGTCTGGGAGGCATTTTGAGAGAGAGAGAGAGACAGAGAGAGAGAGAGAGAGAGAGAGAGAGAGAGAGAGAGAGAGAGAGAAGAGAGAGAGAGAGAGAGAGAGAGAGAGAGAGAGCTGTTTATTCCAATGTCTTTTCCAGATGGGCACATACAGTACAGACCTCAGATATGTAACGAGTGCTTTGTCTTTGCCGCTTTGCAACTCTATTGTCACAGCAGCGATGTTGTTAACTGCAAAGTAGGAATCAAGAAGGCTTAGAGCTGCAGAACCATGATGGCAATGGAAGAGGCTTCATTGCACATTTTTATTGCCTCTCAAAGAGCTTCCACCATCGCAACGGCTGGGCCGGCTGTTTTCAGCTTGTGGTGCTAACGCCGCTAACAGAGCAAACTACACTAAAGTGCTGAAAGAGCTAACAGTGTTTACCTCAAGACGACATTAACAGCTATAACTGCTTCATGAGGTCAGTGCAGACTTAGTCAGTGAAGCACGCTCACATGCACAAACATACTCCAAAAGCATGCACAACCTACTTGGAAATGTCAACAAAGCAGGCAGAGGCTTGGATTACACTTGGAACACACAGAAGAAGAGTGGCTTCATAAAAAAGTTGTTTGCTGCTGTATTGATATAGCATGTAAAACTCCATGAAGTATTAATATTGCTTGTCAACACCTGTGTTGCCTTACTAAAAGTGTTTATATGAATATTTTGCGGGTTGCATTTTTTTTTTCTAAATTCTTCTCTTAAATGCACTTTTAAAAAAAATTATTCTATCAGATCATTTAAGATATAAATTTATTCAGAGCATTCAATTCCAATATATTTTTTATAGCCATGTTCAACAACATCCTTATTGTTAACTTTCTAAAGAAAAGCAAAACCTCACTTCCGGCTGTCATCTTTGGCTTAATTGAAACTCCAGCAAATTTGCAAAGAAGTTCAACATCTGCATTATTGAGCAGCTGACCTAACACCTCTTTATGCTGTAACGTAAGCCTTTGGGGAATCTGAAAATGGCTTCAAAACAGTGGTAAGCATTGTCAAATGTCCCATTTTTTTTTTCTTCACAGTTTTGCTTTCAACAACATTTTCAGAAAATGGATGCGTGACGTGAACTAGCTAATGCCAACACTTGTTATATGTCTTAATGTAATTGGTCGGAAGTAAAAATAACACGTTGTTTTTAAGAGATTGAAGGCCACAAATAGAAGCCATGCTACAACAGAGCATGATGCTAATAGCCTACTAGGTAAACCCCAACAGGTGGAGCAGGTATGACGCAATTAAGCTAGCAGCTAACCTCCGGGTGAGACCTCCAAATTTGTCTGAAGAGGTAGAAAACCTCATCACAGGTGGTCATAAACACAACACCAGTTAGATGACACTTCCTGTTGTATTTTAATAAATTAGGCAATTTAATTTGAAAACACTCAGTACTCTGTAGAGCTATATTCAGTCAATTATGTCCAGTCAGTGTGCTGCGTGGAAGGAGTCAATGTTTTCAGAAACCTTTGAAGGACACCTAAAGATCAGTTTGGAAGAGCATGATACAGGCAACAGATGAGGTGGATGCTTGCTGTGCGCCTCCATAACTAAACAACTGCTCCATCATATTCATCACACAAGATAACTGTACATCAATGTAAAGCATGTCCTAACATATTGTTTGCATATACATATATTCATTGACTACTGTGTTAATATGGCCAACTAGTACCTGGAGTGGAGTAGGGGTTGCTGCTTTGACTATATAAGCAGTGAGATAATAAACAATTGTGGACCACGTAAGTATTGTCATGAATGAGAGGATTGCCAGACAAACAACTAGTGATTTCAGAAAGTCACTGAGCCTGTCCATGAAATAGTCCAACAACATAACCCCTTGTAAAGTCACATAATTTACACACTTCAGTTTCAGTATGGATTAAACAAAATAAAAAAGATAGGATGTTAGGAAAAGTCACACTAGCCACTTCCCCCTTTTAACTGGCTGTTGGCTGTGGCTTTATTACAGATATTGGAGTAATATTGATCTTCTCAGTGAATTCTCTTCAAGAAACCGAATCCGCATATTCCCCGAAATGACAAACTATTCCTTTAACTGATGCCCCCATAACACACAGAATAGCTGTGTGTAGCCTTGCTGAAAGATTGTTTCTTTAAAATTGTGTATTTATAGTTTTAGGGTGTTGTAGATCATCGTATCATTATAAGTAATATATAGCACAAGTGCAGCTTGTTATGAATACAAATCTCACAAGCTTTTTGACACTTTTTAAATTGTGATGAAACAAGCTGGTGACATTAAAGCACAGTGTTTTAGTCTTGTAGCGCTCAAAATCAGAGCTGTTACAGTGATTATGCCCTCACATATTATCCTTTAAAGTCTCAAGGTCATGGTGTCACAATGACCTTGAGTGCTGTCGATTTAAATAAGTTGAGATGTGTGGGTTATACAAAGCACTGCTCACATAATTTAAAGAAGGACTCAAGTGGAGAACCCCTAATGCCGGTTTCTCTTGTCAGAATTAATAAAGCAAATCTTTGTATGGCCTTCTCAAGATGCCTCCATATGCCACCCATCTGTTTAAAGGACCTTTTTTGGTTATGTAAACAGGATACCCAACATCCTAAAAAGTACTGAGGCTTTGTGTGTCAGGGTTAATAATAGTTTGAAGCTGTATCTTCACATGTTTGCTGTTTGTAATTTGTCAGCGGAGAAAATGTGATTTGATTATTGAACTTTGAATAAATCTTTCATTTTCTTCCTGCTTATATATATGTTTTCTTCCATTTAAGGTCTGAGTGTGTCAACACAACAAATAACAAAAAATATTTAAGACAATGTTAAGAAAAACTCCTTTTTCCCAAGGTACTCTGTGAGGTTTTTTAATTAAAACCACTTGTTCCCAAACATGTGCTTAATGTTTCCCATTACTCACGTTTGAAGGATTGCAGACGGCACCAATGAAAGTCAAAGATTAAATGGAAACTGCAGATGTGCAAACAATGTGGCTCGTTTTATACCTATCACAGCTCTTTTATTGATATTGAGAAAATAACTGGCATTGACAAGTTTCCTTAAGTCCACTTACAATTAAACATGACATTCTTCGGCTGAAGAAAAATCTGGAAGCGGTTTCTTGGTTGTGTGTCAGCAGGGGAGCTCTTCAAGGAAGATTTAAGAGTTTCTGATTCTTTTCAATAACATTATCAGCACTGTCCAATAAAACTTGAAACCGGCTTTTACTTATCTATGTATTTCATGTATAGTTTTGTATTTTTTTGTATTATAATGGGATTTGACAGCATTTTCCATTGTTACCATTTGAAAGATTTTAAGTTGAAACTAAATGTACACAAAATGAGTCACCACGATCATACAGGCAGGTGGTTACTACACAGCATCTTTATATCCTCTGGCCCGTAAATAACTTTCATATGTGATGCCACCACTCTAATAATCAGGTTTATTGTGTTGTATCTTGTGTGCATACATAGTGGATTGTTGGTAACCCTCGATCCAGGGTTAGTACCACGGACACCTGAGCCTTGTAGTTTCCTCCTCTAATATCTCAGGACCGAAATAGGCAGACTGAATAGCCTCTGCCTCTTGTTCCTCTACTACTTGTGCCCTCTCATCAAATATCATATCCACACTTGCAGTGTAGGTGTTCTTGAAAAGTGTGCTGTGATAAGGTGTTGCATGTCTTCAGATATGTGGTCCTCTATTGATCTTTTAGGGATGTTTCTTTTTTTAAACCTACCACCAACAGTATGATTCCACATTTAAAATACAGTGAAGAATATTATTCAACTAAAGCTGGAAATAAAACAATCTTTTGTATGGTTGTGTTTTGTTGAGGGACTGTAAAAGAAGTGAGGGATAAAAGAGCAGTTAATTTTTATCCTGCATCTAACTCCAGAGTAGGGGAAGGCCATGATCAGTAATGAGTTTGGCCGTTGGCCCAGTATGATTATTAAGAATTGCTACTGATAATAACACACTGTATGAATTATATCATGGCATTTGTAATCACATCTTCGCTTTCCCGGCTCTCTTTCTGTTTGTGAATTAGCACCCTGTCAGCTCTCCTGCAGATCTTCAGAGAGGGAAGGAAAGAGAGAGAAAAAAGAAGAGAAATGACTGTGCAAAGGTTTCAAAACTAGGTATGCAAGTAATTCTTTTTTTGCTTTTCAAGATTCTGGCATATTTATGGGGCATTACTGTTGGAGCGGGCCATGTAATGGTATTTGCAGAAAGCACACATTGTTCACATCAAGCTTACAAAAGCTGAGGGCACAGCCATGTGATTGTGACCTCGTAGCTAAAGGGCCATGCTGTGTGAGGCAAATGGGATCCAACATTTGTGAGAGCTCCACACAATTATTAATAGATCCACATTATGAAAATAAAAAATAAAATGTAGGAACATTACTTGTCCTAAAGCTTTGTGTTGAGCAGCCGAATGCACCCACACAAAGCTTTACTGAAGAGGCATGATATGAAGCATTTGCTTAGTCTATCAAAACACTTGCTCAGTAAGAGCAGAAGGAGAATCGACCTTAGTTAGTTGTGTCTAAGAATGATCAAAAATGTAACTGTGATCCCTGCTGGGCTCCCTGAAGATGTTTTACACACGGCTGTGAATATGGCATACTGCCTGCATCATCACATTATCTTGAATCTTATTATCCTCAGTACTCAGTCAATAGTGTTGTAGTGTTTTTCTTCCTGCAGGATTCAAGCACATTAATACTGAGGATCAAATATTTGATCTTGGCAAAAAAACAATACCATTTTAAATATCGAAATCTTAAATATTGTTTAAAGAAATAAATAAGTGTCACATTGGAATTACTATCTGTTCAAATGATCCCATGCGATGTGTGTGAATGCTCAGATGGAAGGCTAGGGGCCTGTATTGTCCTGCTGACTATAGAAGTGTAACCTAACCACTGCCTCTTGGGGCTTAGTCAGACGACTATATGGTGTGCTTTTACTCCGCTCGGCCAAATGTGAAATAAATAAAAAGAAATGAAAATGGCTGCTCTCTTGGCTGTACCCTTGGTCCCTTGCTCTTTGTTAAAACTATATCTCTGCTGCTCCATTGCCCCCAGCTACATTAAATCCCATTAAATTCACCTTCATTAAAGCAGTCCTCTCTACTCCTTGCAGCAGCCCTGGTGTGGGCCTCTCAAGGACAGAGCAGTAATGAGGGTGGACTGGATTTAACCTTGAAGAGTACAGGTTTTCATTTCCAAATCAATAACTTATGCTTCAAAACTGCCACTAGATCCAGCCCATAATTTTCAAGCATTAATTGTGTGGATTATGTCTCGCCAGCAGTGAGAAGGTATTTAACTTTAAGCTGCAGTGTAGATATTGCATTCATCATTATTTTGTTTCCCTTTTTTTCTAATAGGAATTGACAGCTTGCACATTTTCTGTATTAGGGACTTTGTGTGCCTGTAAACACTTTGCTGCACAGATGGGATGACTTAGGGAGATTGTATTTCAAAGATTTTGTCTTATAGAGTATAAGTAATTAGGCTGTACAGTGAAACCAAGCAGAGGGCAGATGGCTGGAATTTCTACTTCTCCTAAATTTAGTATTGAAGCACATTGGCATCTTTGTAGTCGAAAAATGTCTTACCTTCTCCACGTTTTAGGGGGACGTTATCTGGGGTGGGGTTCGCCGTAATTGTCATATGATTGTATGGAAAGCATTAACTTGTCCTGCGGTGATAATTTCTGCCCGACATGTTCGTAATATGAAATATTGGATCTTTTCATAAAATGGGGAGGGCTGAGGCTGTGGTGATCACTGGAGCTTAATTTTTTAATCAACTTCTCTCTTAAATGAAGCTTTATTAAATTACAAAGCTCACACAGTGGGAGTAGGACACATGCAAAGATGGCCCAGTGTAAAAAAAAAGAGCTTTGTGGGATAATTAAATAAAATTAATAAAAAAAATCCTTCGCAAGCACCGGAGAGAATGGGAAGGAGAGGAGACCCGGTAGCCATTTTCATGCTCTGCTTTTCTTTAATTTTTCTCATTAGGGTCTCAGGAAATTTACCACGTGAAATTATGAAAAGAAGAAAGGGATACAATGTCTACAAGATATTGATGGATAGTAAATGGAGACACAATTACATTTTTTCACGTTCAAACTCATAGTAATGAAATGTCTCATTGTTGGTGCTCTGCCAACAGAAAGGTGGTCTGATTACATAAGCCTTGGCAGATTATTTTGAGTTCAAAGGTCCACAGCTGACTCAAACCAACAGCACAGTATTTTATAATCGTCTGGTTATAGTGCAGTTGAGAGTAGTGTGCAACCTCATGCAGCAACGTGTTAAATACTCATTTATCCCGGTTAGCTGTAAATGACATTTTCAAGAGTCTTATAATTATTAATAGTTTCTAAAGAAGTCCCACATCCTGCCATGGGCTATCCAATAATATGTTGTCTGTATTGAGATTGAGGGGAAAATATATTCAGTCTCCTTTTTTTAAGAGGCAGATATACCTTATAATTGTCCTTAAAGTAGTTTATATACTGATAAAACACCTGAAAGTACTCTTAGCTAGCCTTTTTAATGCACCTTTTTGAGCTGTATCTTCCTACGAGTTCCTTCTTTATCTGTGTGGAGTTTGGCCATGACTCTCTAAATTTGAAGAGGTGATATATTTCCTTCAACACTGTAACAACATCTTCAGACTTGCACTCACTGGAGTATATTTTCCAACTGTGTTGAGTGATGATTTGTTGGATACATCTTGTGTACGTCTCGTGCTGCAATGCATGCTTGGCTAGACTTGAGCCCTTTCTACCCAGTGTATAGAAATATGGAGTTAACAACACACTTATATTGGCAAGAATGCATCCAAAATGAATGGAATTTTTATGAATAAAAGAGTGTAGTATCCGCAGCCGATTTCCAACAGACACTCAACTTGTTTTTTAAAGCTTTTACCTTCCGCATAAAGTTGTCACGTTGTGCATTTCACTATTGGTTTTCAACTGTGCATTTAATCCAAAATGTCAAAACTGGTATGTGGCCAGGAAACCCAGTGAACTTAGCAATGCTTTTAAAGAAAACACAAAAACACTTTTGGTGCACACAGTGCACCCAGTTCACTCATCCTTCCATAACATGATATCTGATGTCAGTTACAAAATCTCCTGCTGGACTTCAAAGCTGAAAATACGGTAAACTCATATTTCAGCACCTAATATTGGGCTCATACTTGCCGTAGAGCGTGTAGTTGGGCTAATTCAGTTAGCCCAAACCTCTTCCAGCTAAGGCTCTGAAGTTTTACACTCATACTCGGTATGTTGTGAAATTACAAACACTTTTATGTCTGTCTGTCTATCAAACTTTATAATGCTCTGATTTCTACCCCACTGGCAGTGTCTTTTAATTAGATTATACTGGAGGAATAACCAGAGTTCAGAATGCCAATTTGTGTCCCAGACGGTGTAAAATTTGCTGTTACACTGCCGCCAAACAGAGCCGGTGAGAGCAGACGAGGTCCTCAGGCAAAGAGCAGCTGACTGCTCCTGAAGAGTTTCTCTCTTTCCCTCTCTTTTACCTATCTCCTCTCTCTTTCCAGTCAGAAATTAGAGGCACAAAAGGATAAATAAACATATTATTCAACTGTCCAACAATCAAAGTAAAACAGCAAAGTTTTCATAAATGCAAAGTCTCCATCTCCAGGGTAAGACTTAGAGAAGTGTGATGTTGGCAAGCAATGAAAGCATGTGTAGTGTATGTGCTGTGTATTGAAACGGACATTGTGTGTTCGCTTGGTCGTTATACTGATTTATGACCGAGCAAGAGGTCAACCAAGTGTCTTCAGCGGAGCTTATTCCACCCAATATTTTTTGGGGATGATATACTTTTAAAAAAAAGTAATATGCTTTTAACAATCAGGCCTTTTTATACATTGTGTTTGTAATATATAATGTAGATTGAAAATACTTACCCTATGTTTTAAAGAACATAGCCAGTGAACAGCTGCAGGTAATTAGAGCTGGCCCAGGAATGTCCAGGGAGTCAAAGTAAACATGGACGGTTTCCACAATCAACAACATTTACAAATGCTGAAGAAGGAAGCTACTGAATTTGTGAAAAATGTGCAGTGGGAATGGAAAGCATAGAAGCATGAAGTCAGCAGATGTTGAAAATTAAATACATGCGGCATGTGGCTAACAGGGCTGTGGGCTTATTCTTCTGATGGTAGACCCAGGAGTTCTCGTGGGCTGGAGGACAGCTGTTTCTGATTAATACTTACAGGTTTACATTCAGCCAGCCATAGCTAAGATTTTTTTGATGGATTTCCTTCAGGGGAAACTGACTTTAGTTTTGTTGCATATCTATGGGATGTTATTATTTGCAACAGTACACATATCAAATCGTATTCCTTTAAATTGCCAGGATTCATGAGTTTGCAATAGAGTACAATCGGGTGATTGACTTTAAATGGTTGGATGAAACCAAACTCTTTAAGACTTGTGGCCCCAGAGAGCTTGTGTAGTTTCAGGCAAAGCCCTGAAACATTTTAGTCTAAGTGCGAACTGCTTCTGCTTGAAATGGATGAAACGACTTCTAGATGATCGGCAGGAATAACTCAGCTGGCTCTGAGGTCATACACAAAAACAGCACTATGTCGATTTCTTCCTCTTCTGTGGAGTAAACAAACCAACAAGTTATGGAACAGTCCTTAAGAGGTCAGCCTTGAGAAAGGTGTTGCTCCAGAATAAGTAACTGATCAATATTTCACAATACAACTTGGTCCTTTCTATGGCCCGCAGACATATAATGGATTTGCATTTGTAGGATCAAAGAACTTGACATGGAATAATTTTGTTCTTTGGCAGTTTGTTTGGTGAAATCTGACAGTAGTTTTCTATCTTTACTTTGCCATAGTGCAAGACATTGACTAGACTTTCCTCTTTTCTATTTTAGCCTCTTAAAATTCAACTTATTCTATTTATATTTCTGGGCTTTCGACCAAGTACAGCAATGGCGTCGCTAAGAGTTGGAGTTACCAAATGAAATTCATTGCATTGTGTTAAGTCTGTCTCTGTGTGGGATCCATTAACTCAATATTAGCACACTGGCAGGGCAGACGAGTGGGGCTCTTCCCTCACCAGCTTCCTTTAAAACAACCATACTCTGTTTATTTGAAATAGCTGCCTGACATTTTACAGTCAGGCACTCTGCCTCTCATGGCTCTTTGGCTGTTGCAACAGAAACATGTCAGTAGTGTTTGAACTGTAGTGTCATAAATGATTTTCACTAATCCGTATAGATATTCATTCTTACTCATGAAGCAATTTGTGACTTTTGGCTGGAGAGTATAAGTTTTATTATTCAAAGCCAGTCACAACTTTACAGAAAAGAAGTTTAACGTTTGCTTTTTGTTTAGCCCCACAGCTTGGAGAAAGAAAAGAGGGTTCTTTCACAAGGAGAGAAAGCATTTTATTAACAAAAAACACACAGCAAAACACATTTCACTGTCAATTTCTCAAATTGTCACTAACGTGCATGGGTTATGCTTTACAGAATTTTGTTTTTCTCTCATAAGAACTATTTATGTGACATGTTCCTGGAACTAATCAAAGAAAATAGTCTTTATGTGTCAGCAGGGAAAAAAATGTGAGAATAAATTAAATCTGAACCATGTATACCATTAGTACTGTTTGCACTATTTAATTAGAATTTTTTAAATGACTAGTCTTTGTATTTTCTGATTTTGAAGTTGCATGTGCCAATAAGTGGAAGTGATTAAATACTTGCATGTATGTTTCAGGCTTCTGTCCTTCACCCATTCTAGTTTATTATTACCTAATCGCCACCGTCAGCTCCCATCAGGGTTTAAAATGAATGTTGCCAGCTGTTTACCCACTCTCATTAATTCTCTCCTATTCTGACTTCTTCTTTTTCTCTCATTTCCACATCCAGTGGCCTCATGGTGGTGGTCAAGCTCCTTGAGTGGTGAGTTTTTTAAAGGAGACCCAAAATGTGAACTCAGCCAACAAGTTCTTGAAATTCTCTAAAATTGTGGTAAAAAAGTCCAGCACACTACAGCACCAGATGAAGGGGAGAAATTTGTGTAGTGTCTTATTTGATAGAGTTATAGCATAGATTTTACTTTGCAAAGACAGGGCTAGATGTGTCAGATAAGATAGTGCATATTCACCACAACTGCTCCCCTGTGGATTTAGTCACGGGGAAATATACATTATGTATCTCATGTTGAATCCTGTATAATGCGGTATGGTTGGGGAAATGGTCAAATCTCAATTTAAAGAAGTTATGTTTTTTTGTGGCTAGGGGGGTGTTGGACAAAGTTGAAGCCCTCCTTCTCCCCAGAGGTGGACTAGAATCATTAGTTTTAGTTTTTGAAGTGTTTGGCCTTTTGATGTTCCTATGTTCTCTTTAGGCAGCCCGGCCTGAAGGGTATTTAATATCACCCCTACAAATTTCCAGTTAGGAATAATTTGAACTGAGCATCTGTCAAAGAAACAGCCATTTAAATACATTGGTCATGGTTAAAGAGGCATAAAATGAGGCTAGATTAGACAGAGCACCTTTTTCTGAAGGCTGTGCCTGGTCGAGTCGGGGCCAACCTGGGGCACAGGGACCCAGGAAAAATGCTCCTGCTTCCAATTCATTAAGTATAACCATCTAACGCGGCTAGGATTCAAACTCTCCCCTGGCTGCCCTCCTCATGGCCAGCCATGCTTGAATCTGCCACTGTAGCATAGCGGGGATTGTCTTAGGGTCTCAGTTACTTGATATTTTATTTATGAATGTTCAGGGGAGGTGGGACTAGATTATATTTCTCTCTGTTTCTGATGCTCTGAGTATCAGGGGACTGCTATATCCCCAGTGTCCTCACTTCAAACATTCCTCTTCTGTTTCCACTTGGGTGTGCAGGAGAACCTTTATCAGTGTATGCAATCTTAGATTATGTCTTCTAACCAAAAGAATCTTGAAAGAGCATGCATTAAGTCCTATGAAAGAAGCTGTCTGTGCCTAAAGCAACTGACTGGGCTGTCTCAAAAAATGTTCAGCTTTTCTTCTCTCCATCAACTAAAACAAAGGCGCACACTCTGAACTGCAGAAAAATGCATTACGAGAGAGAACAACTAAAGATTATTAAATTATTGTTAATGATTTTATTTTTTCGGTGACAAGGTGTCTGAAACATCCTTTCGTAGCCTCTCCCACCTCTCCTGTGACAAATACAGCTTGCGTGAGCAGAACACATCAGACACTATCTTTACGAATGGAAATAAACAACGCATTAGTTCCACATTGACTTTGAACAGAAACAGAGGGAGGAAGAGGAGAGGTTAGAGGAAGTGCACGGCAGGAGGGCAGGAGCAGTCATGCTCTCTCTCTCTTTCTGTCATCCAAAGTTGTGCTGTCTGGCCATGTGATATAGATTAACTGCATCTCTTTTTCTTACCATTTCGTGGTAATTTTTGATATCTACAAAGACTAGCTAATTATTATGTTTCAATGTGAGACAAGTATTTCAGCTCTTGTGGTGATGTTATAGAAAAACAAGTCAACATGACCTGACATTGAGACAGGCCTTATGCCTTAGACTAACATTGTGATCCATGCAGTTGTTTCCTAAAAAATGGATATGCTGTAGTAGTTATGGCCCTGCATCGACCTACATTTCGAGCATTACAATAAAGTTAATATAACGATGTAATTTGGGAAGGAAAAATAGTTTTTATATCAACTTTTTTTGACATCATGACAATGATTTGTAAAATGACATCCTCCCATTTGGGGCGTTGGTTCAGAAAATGCTTGCAGATGTAGTTGTAGACATGAACAAACAACATATCTTGTCATTTAATTTGGAGCATTTATTGGCTAATTCATCATTTCGTTCCACTACCCCAACTCCAGATTCACTTGTGTTTTTGCGCCTCCTTGAAATGGTTGCCCTTATTCTATCACACAATAGCACCAATGCAATTAACCCTAAGAATGTAAGCCTTAAGTGTTAATTGTCTAAAAATAGTTATCTCGATGGTGCCGTAAATAGATCACCTTAGGTCTGTAATCACTAATGAATAGTGTGTGGAAATTCCAATCTGTAAAAATACGGTGATCATTTACATTGCACAAGATAAGTTCGTCACTGTTCTAATCCTTAGTTTAACACCCAAACTCTGGGTTTAGTAAAGATCTGGTGCTTTTTTTGATGGTTTTTCTGTATAACTCACTATGTCAAGCTGAGAGAGGGCAAGATTAAAAAATAGTTTTCGAACAATTTCATAACATCATGAGACATTCTATGTAATGTGAATCAGTCAAGTCTGCCTCATCAAACAATAATCAAAGATCGGCCATGACGCAAATTCAAACTACTTGATCAGATCAGTGCATCACTCCTTACAGTCAAAAGAGAAAATACTTATTAGCAATTGATTGAAGTTCACCCTTTGTTACACTGTTCTGTGTAGTAGGTGTTTAAGGACTAATGCTCTACTGGATTGGTAACATGTGGCTTATAGCCTTCATTAAGTTTACAAAGTTAACTGTTGCTGATGTTGTATTTCAATCAAGATGACTCGTCTTGTAGTATTGCATTTAAATTAATGTTAGGTGAAGATTTTCATTTGCGTCTTGCAAAACTTATTTAATCGTGCAAAATGAGGAACCTGTCAGTGTGTTTGATGTAGGAAGGACCGGCTGCCACTGCATTCCAGGTTCGATCGGTTGTTAAATAAGTAGATAACTGGGAGTAGTTAATCGGTGGGAAGTTGTAACTTTGTCCTCTCTACCGTGGCTTGTCCTGGTAGTGGGAGGAGACGGTGTCGGAGGTGAATGTGCTGTAAGTGTGGAACGGCTGTGGAATAGGCTGTCGGGGTTCATTAGCCCAAGCCATCTCTATCTCAGGAGGAATGTGGCCAGTGGTTTAAAACCAATTTCCATTACCTGCCTTCATTTTATTAACTTCCGTACCATTACCAGGGAGCTTCCCTTTGACAGTTGTTCCTCCTCACTGTCTTGTACTTGTAAGAGAGCCCTGCGGGAGCAAGGTTGTAAAACCTCACTTATCCTGTACTCTGTGTTCCCTTTAATCGCCAAGCACTGTGCCTTGTGCCAAAAGTGTGTCAGTCTCAGATTTTAGATGTGAAGACCCTGCATGAAGGTCCATGACATACAAACTTACAGATAGGAGGTGACACAAGTATCCGGCAAAAACTATAGTTTACCCTCTGTGGATCTCAAGCTGTACAGGGAGATTTTGTGGTTACATGAGTAAGGTCGTCTTAAAAGTTCAAAACAGGTGCCTGAGCATAGTTTGAACTGTCGCTGGCTGCTGACTTTTGAGTCAGACATATTTTGTTGGGATAATCCTGTGGGAGCCAGGGATGTGTGGTAAATAGTAACTGTGATATCTGTCGACGCCATGACCCCGCTCTACCAACGCTGATTAGATCTGTTGGGAGCGTTTGTCCATGAATACGATAGGCTTTTCTTGCAGCCTGAGTGAAGAAAAAGTGCATGGAGCTTGCGAGACACCCCTCTTCGTGACTGTCACTTGGGAGCATGGGGAAATGGAGGAGGAGGTGAAAGGCCAGGTGTCTGCCACAGAATTTAATTAGAAAGACTGGATGCTTTGTCCTCTGTAAAGTTGCTTCAGGCTTTCTTTAATTGCCCCATTCCCAATTTCTTCCAGCAGTTCCATCTTTAAAGTTCATTAGTATTCATTGTGCATGAGCATTTGAATGTTGATTTCAAGGATATTTTACTTTACTGTACCTCAAACTCTTTTTTAAACTATTAGCCAAATGTTATTACAGCCTCCATGTAGACTGGATACGTTTCTAACAGCTTCCTTGAAAAACATGTCCTCCTATTGCAAATGTTGCAGTTGAAGCCACTTTAGCATACCTCATGAGATCAGTAATTGACTGGGCTGATTAACTAGCGACAGGGTTACAGGATTAATAGGGACTCGGGAGACCTAGACCTGATCTTACATGACGATAAAGTTGAGCGCACAATGGAATCTTTTTCTCTCCCTTTGGTATTGAGTAAAAACATAAAAATAAATCAAGCTCAAGCTCAGGCCCTAGTTCTGTACTGGTTGTTTATTTACTGATAGTTTTGAGCTAGTGACTTAACAAGAATTTAGCGATCAATCATGGATTGATTTACCATTTAATGAAATCCACCACGGGAATTCAAGCTGAAGTTTTGATGAATCAGAGTATGTTCTAGGCAATTAATTGTTACATTTTTATGATTCATATGATGGTTTTGCACAATATGTTAATAATAATAATGTAAAAACACTTTTAAAAGAAAGCAATTTGCTTATTTGAGGTTTTCTCAGCCTGCGCCTTGAGCTTTATCAGCAGTGTTTAACCCAGTTACCAGCATTTAAGAAAAGAAAGCTGAGATTAACCCTAGCAATAACACTGACCATCATTCATTAAAACTGTAATCATGCGTAAAATGAGATTGATAGACATTTTTCTAAAAGGTTTAGAAAATGCAATAAAAAAGGAATTATATATCCTGATACAGGATTTAATAGACAGAAAGTTAATTCAGCTACTTTTAAAATATGGTAAGGCGAAAAAATCCTCCTGGGCAAATTATAGACCTTTCCACCATCATCTCCACATTTCTAACGGGAGACAGGGGTTATGCCCCCTCTAGCGCGTACATGTACACACACACCTTACCTGCTCTGCAAACTGCATACACACATACATCACCACATATTCCGCTCTGCAATAAAATATCTGGTTTATCTAGTTGCTGGGAATAGTTAAATCCTTCATGGGGGAAGCACTCTGTTTGTAGGATTACCGTGGTATACACCAGCCATTTCTCTCCTTGTTATCACATTTTTTTCTCAACAGGCAAGTTTAAGGCCAGTGTTTTAATGTTCAGCTCCATTCAATCCCTAGCTTTTACACTGGATAAGATATTTATTTTAGTTAATCACTTAAGTGTCACGCTGAGCTAAATATCTTCAGTAGTTGGTAACAGGATTATGTGTATGATGGGTGAAAGTCAGGGCATAAACATACATTTTATATATACAGCATTAAAGTTTACAAAGTCATTTTTCACCTTAAAATACCCTTGGCTGACAGCTGTAGTCAGTCCATTTCACCAGCTCTGTCTGGCATACATTTGGAATACATCTTTTGCACCGAAAATTGCACCGGAAATGTGCTTGCCTTTTTCATCTCTTTTTAAAAAAAGGCCTCACTGATTATGGATAGACACATAACGATTAATGTCATATATTGTTGCTATGGCTGTTTTTCCTGTGCCTGTATTTCTTTATTCCACAGCTTTGGTCCCCCCTGCATAGTTCTCTAAAGAATGCACTCTGTACCTGCTGTTTTAAAGGTTCATTTTGAACTTACAACCTGGCTGACACCTGTGGAACCCTGCTTTTGATTGATTGCTGAGACCATTGATCTAATTCTGCAACCTTTGAATTTCTCCTCTGCATCCTTCCTTTTCTTGTATGGTGTGGAGTAAACCTAATTTCCGTGTGCCTCATGCAGAGTTTTGCTCTGCAAGGTGGGAAAACCGAGTGGATAAATAAATGAAGTAACCAAAGAAACAGGTCTTTCACAGCGGCACAGAGATTTTTATAGACTGGATCAATTAGATTTGTCTTATTTGGAATGATAGGGCTCTGTAACTCAATAAGAGGTAATGTGGTTGAAAAGATCTCTTACTGTGCGGCCATTAGGTGTGTGGCCATTAGGTGAGAGAATGTTACCATGGGAGTATTAACATTACAGAGGCATACGACTAGTCTGAGCCAATTAGAATCGAGTGCTGCCGAGAAAGCAGGGAAGTGGGTGGGCATCCTGGGCTACCAAGTCTTGCTGCGAGAGATGGAGAGGACATCACAGCCAGGGCTTGATGGAAACAAGTAGTGCCTCAGAAAGGACCGAAGAGAGGCTGGCTTTTAGTTTTAGGAGAGCAGAGCCACAAGTACTGATTCAAATACCACGCCTGCCATCAATTGTTTTCTCTTATTGCATTGATACTATAAAATTATGCTTAAATTGGTAAAAGATACATTTCTACTAAAAATAATATCTATCTAAATCTAAAAAGAAATATAATGACAGAAAGCCCAACAGAAGCGCGACAAAAAGACAAAATCACATTAAGGCTAGTCTAAATTACAAGAATGACCGAAAAGAGACCACAAATCCTTCGAGCCTCATCTCCTCAGGCAGGTCGTTTCAAAGCTGAGGGGTCTGGATGGCAAAAGCACGGCCACCTTCACTTTTAAGCCTCGACTGTGGAACACCCACAAGGGCCCCACCTCAGGGTGTAAGGCTGCGAGCTGACTAATACGTGGTCAACCTTTCTGTTGTATAGCTTTGGGCCAGACATGCCTCAAAAGTGATCATTAAAATCGTAAATCTTTTTCCATGTCAGCGTGTAGGAGGATTGTTTTGATTTTGGGAATGTTTTTTATTTGAAGAAAGATTTGTGTTTTGTGGTTTCAGACAAGTAGTACTGTTTTTTTTATTTTCTTACTTTTGGTAGTGGACTTTATATTGGCAAATAAAAGACCAATAGCACTGATCGGGTTTGATGGACTGAATAATATTCTTTCTTATTTTGAATTATTGAGTCAAAGACAATTCTGGGCCATTCAACAGTTGAAAGCTTGTAATAATTGGTGAAAGACTGGGCCCAACTGTATCAAAAAATCTCCTTTTTAAGAAAGTTTGTGGCAATAAAATCAAGGCTGCACGTGGTTAATTTAATTAATATGACATCAGATAAAACAAAAGTAAATAACTATGTCCCTACTGGCATGGGAAACATTGTCAGGGGCGAGGGTCACTTGTTTCCTTTTAGCGTTGAATCTCTTTGTAAAACATCTCTTGTGAAGTATCAGTAAATTGAAGTAGGGACGTTGACTACTGGGTTTCGATTGGTATGCATCCCTGGCTGCAAGGTGGAACTAGCACTGTCGCCTCCACGGCACATAAGGCCAGAGTTTAATACTTGGCTCAACGGCCCTTCTGTGTGTAGTTTGCATGTTCTCCCCGTGGCAGCATGGGTTTTACTTTCACAGACTAAAGACATGCATCTCAGTTTAATGGATGGTTTTAAATTGTCCGTAGGTGTGAATGTGAGTGTGAATGGTGATCTCTTATATGCCCCGCAAGTTTCTGCGTAAACACTTAATAAATGTAGGCTTATTTCCCGGCTGTTGGCTGAATTTCCTCCGCTAAATGTCCTCCGCTAAATGTCCTCTTCACCAAATAGCCAAACAGTCCATCGTTTTGTGTGTGTGACAAAGAGGGAGAGGCATTTCCTTATCTGAACTCAGATGTGTCACTTGCTATGTCGGTAGAAACACAGAGTGCCGCAGGACATTGTAACAAAGTCCCTTGTGCCACCAGCCCCCCTGACACAATTACCCACTCATGTCTAATTGGCATTTGAGGCTGCTCTGCTTGATCGACCATGGCCACATCAGCATGAAGTGGCAGGGCAGCGTTTTCAAAGCTGTGACTTAACTGGTATCACGCTTTGTTACTCTTCTAGCTGCTTACATAATTTGCTGATGTAAATTTACTCTGCCTAATTAACATCGTCAGCCTCTCATTTAATCTGAACAGACATGGGATGCATCCGGTCCCTGGTGCTACTGTCCGTTTTGCTGACTTCTGAGTGGCAGTGCGTAGGCCTGGCTGTTGACTGCAGCGCTGGAGTCGATGCGACTTGGTTGAATAAATCCATTAGTCAGTACATACACAACTCGGCCTTTGCGTGTTGAGTTGACAATTGGGTTGGGCATGAAACTAACTTTCCAGAACTGTCCTGAATTAAAAAATTAAGTTCATCTCAGTTGTTGGTTGATTGAAGATGAGCACCTAACTTGAGAATGGTTTAGACAATGGTGCATGGACTCCGATCTGACTGACGGGCCTCGCTGTGGAGAAGAGCTGTGTGATATTTGAGGTGACAGCACTATAGACAAATAATCATATCCAACTCCCAATTAGAGTCCCTCTTTCTACTTTATAGTCCTTGCAATGCCTAATGGCCTGTTCCACAGAACCATCTCTGAATGCCTACACAGTCATCATTATCCAACCAGATCTCCCGTGTTAATAAATGACAAGCGTCTGGAATATTGATTTGTCACCCTTCAAAGAGACGCCATAGAATGCAGACGACAGAATTATTTGAATTAACAAATGTAGGAGAATATTCTCTGAGAGTGGCGTGTGTGCCGTTGTATTTGTCCACATGTAAGGATCGATCCGAAGTTGTAAGTTGCGATTTTGAACTGCTTTTATTGTTATTTCAAAGCTTGTTAGGGAAGAGACATCAACGTCTAACAACTTGCAGTTTTGTGATTCTGTGCTGGATGATATGTATCAAGTCACCCCTCATTCAGCCAGGCAGGATATTAGATCAGACTGGTGGTTTTGTGATGGTGGCAGGGTCAGTGAGCATCTCACTCGCCTACCCCCCACCTCGCTCCCTCCCATTGCTGCTCTCCCATTTGCTTCTCTGCCGCACTGCAGGGTAATCAGGGCAGTGACACTTTATGAGAGAGGGGACGACAAAAGGATTTACACACAAAGCCTGGCAGAGGAATATATCTCATTTGCCTCCAGAGTTTGAACCTGAGTGCATAAGCACTAAAGTTTAGTTTAGCCCAATTGTTTTTGTTCATTTCCATCGGATGATTCAGACGCTGACTCACTCATAATTAATTTTTGTCATATTTTTTTTATTTTGCTGTCGTAAGCATTGAGGTGAAATATCGTAGCTTCTTAATAATGCCTACATTCTTGGATTTGAAATAATAGTGACGAGTACAATTGTCCTACTGCGCTAACTCTGCTAATTCATAGCAATGATTCAGCTGGAAATACCAGTACTGTCTTAAGCCAGTCAGCCACAAAGAGAGGATAAAAAGTAAAACTACTGTGTGCAAGGAAGTCTGCATTTCATCTCTAAATATGTTGAATCTAGTTTGTGCTTATGCAATCTGCTAATTGCGAAATAACAAAGGTTAAGAATGTGTATTAGGACATTGGTGGCAATCTGGGAGTGTGTCTGAAATTAGAGTTGAAAATATTAAATATTGATAACTCCTCTCTGTGTCCATTGCTAGCCCATTTATAATTCATTCTACCTTGAAGGTAGAATGCGAGATGACCGCTTTTCTTTCAGGCCTCTGCTTGCTAACTCCTGCTCTCATAAGTTGTGATTCCATGTAGCTCCGCTTACATTTTGCTCGAGTTGAATTTTTACTCTTTTCCTGTGTATTTCAAATAAGATTTCATTCTGTAAACTCGTATTGTGTGTCTCTGTCCCCTCGATACTGTTCAAATATGTGTCGATAATCTTGGCGTGCCCAATGTTGAGCGCCAAAGAGTTCAATATACTGTATTTTTGAATGAGAACAGGGTTTTATTCAATAACAAATCAAATTGAAAAAGATTCAATGAGTGTAATGTGTTAAACAGTGATTTAAATTGGCTGAGCTTTGTTTAAAGAAAAAGAGAAAGATAATCCATAGGAGTAGATCAAGCATACATTGACTTCGTTGACTTATCCATACACACAGGCATATTTTAGATATCCAGCAACTCTTCCAAATGATTCATATTTCATATGGAGCATATTTGCCAGTGCTTCTTTGAAGATCTGTGCAGAGCTTCGGCTCAGACTTTGGTCAGTAATAAATAGGAATTCCCCCGAGGGAAAGGCTCATAGGTGCTGTTTATGTTGACCAATGGAACCACAGCCTGCAAACCGGAGGAGTAGCGCTGTTGGGATTGAAGCAGGTGGGTTCTGGGCTTCAAAGACCAAAAGATAATCTGCCAAAAAAATGTAAAGCCAGGCTCTGAAATGTGCTGAACATCTACGAGCTTCTGCTCACAAAGACACGAGACTCATCATGTGGTTCGAGCCAACCCAGGAATGCTTTGATGCTGCTGATCCCCTAACTTTTGTTAGTTTATTTGACTGAGTTTTTATGTATAATATGTATTCCAAATGCTAGCTGCTCTTTAAAGAACTTAAAGGAAATCTTGAAGAAATAACCTTGGAGTTGAGGGCTTGTGGTAAAGCATCAGCTGATTCAAAGGCTCAACTGCAAAGTCTTCCATAACACAGAGGAAAAAGTGCCAGGTCAATCGCTGGATACATTGTAGCAAAAGAAATAGTACCACATAAGCACGGGAGATCTTTTTTTTCAGGCTTATATCTTTTTAATTTTCTGAGCAGAATGATAATGTAGAAATATTGATCGGCTTATTTTGTTACCTTTCTAGAATAATTTGATATCATGCAGTTTTGGTGAAGTTTTACTCTTAAACAACTTTTTAAACAATTCTTTTATTCTGACTTAAGGACTGCTTGCTTTCTTTAAAACTGAAAATAATACAAAATGAGGATTATGTTATGTGCTTTACAATTGCTGACTTGAAGTTACAATTAACCAATATATTTACTTATCATTTAGACTGATGATGAAACATGACTGAATGAATTGCTTTCATTAAAGAGGTAAAAAGCACCAGAGGTTCTCATGAAACTAAAATGTATCCTGAGACAAAGAAAGCAAGTTAACCATCAAGATCCACTCTTCTTCACCCACCATGTCTTACCTGTTCCACTTTAACAGAAAGCAGATGAACACATGCTGCATTTCTCAAGCCCATTTGAATTCGTGCTGTTGACGTCCAATTTTTGTCACCAACAAGGTGACGATTCTGAGAGGGCCTCAAAATATGGAAGTACATTTACGGTCAGTTCCAGTATATTCACATCCATGCGGAGTGATATAATAATAAAGCACAGCAAATTTAGTCTTCTGAATAACATTTTGTTCATATGTAAGCCATTCAATTAAGTTGTATTAATTTGCATGCTGGGTTAAAAATGTCGAATACATCTTTTCTAGGGCAATACAAAGAGGAGAGGGCACTGGTTGTATAGATGATTTCAACTGGAAATTGCTCTGCTCAAGTGATGAATGGATCGAACGAAGGCAAAACCAGAGAACTTAAAGTGATTTTATGTTCCCCTTGCTATTCAGCAATATTTTAGAAGTAGGCTTACCTCTTATGTAACCACTGTGGGCTGAGGTTTGCTGCATATGTATTACACTTGTCCTGTACAGTCTACTCCCCTTGATGATATGAATTATTGCCTTTCTTTTTTTTATTTAGGCAACATCTATTATTTTTTTGTGTGGACTATCTTAAGTACTCTTCAAATGAAAACAGCATAACAGGAAATAGATGAAAAGTAATGAAGGAAATGGCCTCCAAGGCTCCATCTTAGTTTATAAACAGGTTTTTGTGAAAAGTGATTGTTTTCTCTTTGCCTGCAGAGGGGGATGTTGCCCTGGACATGAGCTCATGTCCTGTGTTTAAGCAAGCAGTACACTCACTACCTGCACTTTTCCCCTCACATCTGCTTAACGTTTTTGTTTGCAGGTTTCAAGCATTTTATTATATTCTGAAAACCAGCATATCTTTCTAAACTGCTTTCTCTCTCTCTCTCTTTACACATTCAGCAGCATTCTAACACGCTGTGGATCTATAAGTTGTCTCTTTTTGTTTACTTAATTCATACTTAATTCAATTGTTCTTGATGGAGTAGGTACACAATCTGCACATCTTGCAAAGTAGTAATTTACCAGAACATTAAACCGAGCCTTAAAAGAATACGACATTTAACAGATTTCATGTGGTCTGAAAATGTGCAGGTAAAACGCCACTCAACGGAGTGTTCTGTAAAACCAGTCTGTAAATATGAGAAATAGTTGAGGTTAAAGAATGGCTACGAGGGTGGGAGATGAGATAGCAGTGGTTGAGATGGCCCCCCTCCTCGTGCCGGCCGTCAGAAGGAACGAAGTAGCCATTTTGTGGTGAGTGCGGTGGTGCGGTAGAGATGAGATGGTTAACACCCTTCTGCAGTACAGCCACCCTCATCTCTCTCTCTCTCTCTCTCTCTCTCTCTCTCTCTCTCTCTCTCTCTCTCTCTCTCTCTCTCTCGCTCGTTCGCTCAGTCGACTATGAAGACACTTCATCTTTCCTGACAGTATGACCACTGCTGCAGGTTCTGATGCGTTCAGCATACCTTCATTGCATCATAAATAAATCAGAGAAATTACTTTTTCTTTCTCTTTCTCTCACATGTTCCTTTATCTCTCCCTCTTCTACGCCTGTTATCTTGAGGAGTCGCTGAAAAACGGGAAATGGTGTGCTGGTGGATTTCCTGTGTGCTCCCCCTCTTCCGCTGTTCTTACTGCATGTGCGCGATCATCACCCTCTCCCCTTTTACATTATCTCAAAGGAAAGAAATTATTTTTGCTGCATAATGATATTCAGTTCTTGTCATGACATTATCTGCTTTAATTTTAATTTAAATGTCATGGAAGTAAGGAATTTTCTTAATTAATGTGCACAGGGGGAGGCAAAATACACACTTGTATAATAGAAACAAAGAAGTGTAAATTTTCCATTTTTGAAAGGGGGTTTGGGGGTTTCATTGTGACATAGAGGCTACACAAATAAACTTGACAAGCATTGTTATTCGTGCTGGAACCAAAAAAAACACACACACCAACTCACAAGCACACATGTACATTTGTGGGGCTGTAGATTACATGAGGACGTGGGGTAGGGATGGGTGGATGGAGAAAAAGGGGGATGTGGAAAAAGATTCCCCCCACTCCCGATTCCAGTTGCCCAGTCCCTCCACCCCTTCCTGTAATCTCCACTCCTCCACGGGTAGTCTCAAACCTTGTGTTCGTCCACCACCAACCAATTACCTGGCAACCCTGCCCTTATCCCCAGCACAGGCGTGATGCTGCTGCATGATGGGGTTTTTGTATATTGAATTCCATCTCCTGGTGAGATAAAGGGTGTAGGAACAGGGCTCTGCCGCTGTGCTAGATAAGTGTTTCTCACAAACCGTTCCTCGCCGCTTCTTCTGACACTGATTGTGGAGAAAAGAGACATTGGGGATGGCAGGAAGTGAGACGGTGTGGGGGTGGAGGGTTGCTGCAGCGAGATGGGACCCAATTTCAGTATTATTTTCCTCTTGTTTTTAATTTGTTATAAAGCAGCTCACAGAGAGAAGATGTATTCCACTCCTAAACGCTTTCTTGTTCCATGTTTGTAAAGTCCTCGTGTCACAATTGAGATCAATATTCAAATAACAAGAGAATATTTTCCCTGGCATCACTCCTTCTCATTGTAGACTTACCAAACACCAGATATTACTCTGTGGATCGATAGTTTATCTTCATTTAGGGTGGCTGTTCAATCTGTGGAGGTGACAGTTATGGGTTGAGCAGCTCTGTGGAGTATCAGCTTTTATTCAGCTTCATCCCTTCCCTCTCAGTCCTATTTGTAAGCTGTCCTGAGAAGTGTCCCTTGGTACCTGTGGCCTGAGCCAGGCCCATCTATCTGTCTTTGTCTGGCCCACTGCAGGGAACCACACACTCATTGGTTGTCCTGGGGAACAATGTAAGTGATGGACCACTGTTCATACATCAAACCAGCAAGGCATTTGACAGTGCAGGACAGAAACATTGAAAATAATGACCACGGCAATATGTATCACAGGTTAAAAATAGAGTGCTGCAAAGAAGTGCTGGAAAAGTTGAAGATGAGAGCTCTTCTGTGTGACCCACCCAACCCTGGCCCTCCCACCGTTTTTGAGGTTAATGGAAGCTGCCTCGAACGCAGAAGAAAAGATGTTTCCAGTTAGCTAGAATGAGTGATATTCAACTACTTGGACACTAATATGCTCCAATTGAATTTCTCCCTTTGTCAGAGGGGAGTCTGTCCTGCTGTGGACCCTCCCTCACAGCTGTGGCCTTGCCTCCCTTCGCTCAACCAGCACTGAGCCAAGCCTCAAAGGTCAAGTGTGAGGGGTCAAGTTTAACCTGAAACCAGACAGAGCGAGAGGGAGCGGGGGAGGGGTTGGGGTCACTTCTGTGCAGCATATTGCTGAGCACCAGTCTGCACGTTTGTATTTATCAATGTTTGGCTTAATCGGTTCTGTATGTATGTGGTTGAATGTGTCCAGTTGTCCATCGAGGACATACTTGGACCTGGTTGCTCAAAACCACATCATGAGGTTGTCAGAAATGTGCACTAAAACAATTGTAAGCATTGTATTTTCAATTAAAACATTTGCATTGAGGGACCACAAAGTCAACTCTATATTGTGTGACACATTTCTAGTTGATGTGCCTATGCCAAATAAGTCTTGAAAATATGTTACATTTTGTGTTTGAGGTGATGAGCCTACTAAAGTCCTCTTGCCTAGCAAACAGCAATGTGTTTTATAGTTTCACAGATTAAATCAAATGAGAGGCAAGCAGGAAACTAAATCTGATCAGAAGTCAACAAAGACGCATCCTAATGCTTTGTGTAAACTATAATCAGTCTCAACTGTATATAGATGTACACACACGCACGCACGCCCACACACACACACACACACACACACACACACACACACACACACACACGCACGCACGCACGCACACACACACACACTCTCTCTCTCTCTATCTGGATAGATGATACTCAATACGAGCAGGGCCAATGTAAAAAGCCTTGCGATTGCTTTCATATGATGGAAATTTACAGTACATGTGTATTGCTGTCCTGTTTTACTTTGGTAAATTGCTTGAATATGATCATGTGCACAAACATCTGTGGGTCTCTCTTACTCACAGTCACACACACGCACTCACACGCACACACACGAACACACACACACACACACACACACACACACACACGCACACACACACACACACAAACACACAGCGTGAGTCAGCCAACACCTGGAACAGATAAAGGGTCTTTCATGTTTGCAGGGCTATCCTGAGGTCAGTGAGTGCCGGTGTTGAGAGCTAGTTTTACTAGGAGTGAGTGGAGCTGGAGAATAAATGAAAAGAAACCATATATATCCTGTTGTTTCAGAGTTAAGGAAGTTTTATTAGTCCACAATTCCTTCCTTGATTTTATCCCCCCACCACTTTAGAGATACCCCTTTGTCCATCTACTGCACAAGTTGTCTTTCTAGCTAGAAGATGGATAATAGTCGTCTTTTTGCCTTTTGAATTATCAACAGTATGGTACATAGATAAAAGTCTATGCTTTTGTCAAGCTTCTGTTTCTATTTTGTTTCCCCCATTTATGTCTGTTTAAAAAAAAATCCTTCACCAAGTAGCAACTTCTTATATATTAACCTCCATCCTCAAGGTTTTTGCCTGCCAGTAACTTTGATATGATACAACCCATCCTAAATTATGTTTCTGAGCTACAAATTCTCTCGCACCTGTAACAAATACACACAGATAAACAATGAACAAAATATGCTCAACAGGCATTTGTAGAAAGCAAGACTCACTGCTTTAACATCACATATTTTAAATGTATTTGTACAGATACCTATCATAAACATATTGATAAATAGAATTATTGTAAACCCCGCATAAGTTTTAATGTGATCATCAATGTGTAATCTTAGTCCATTTTCATGATATTTCTTTTGAAATTCTCTTGGGCCATCAGTCCTGACCCTGTGTTTGTATATTTTCTGTTGCAATTCATTAAAAAAAATTCAATAGAAGTTTAAAATAAAACAATTCCAGAGGAGCAGCAATCTGTAGCACAGTTTCTGAAAAGTCCTTGTTTTTAAATCCATCTGGGGACATATGTCACATGTCCACCTCTTATTTCTTTTACAGTTTCAGTCCAATACAGTAAAAATGCCACACAAACGATCTTGGAAAAGTCTCTACTCAAGCGGCTTTCCCTTGAATGTCACAGCGGTAGGTATATACATTTCTTTTGTGCTGGGGTTTATGTAAGTACATGCTATAATGTGTGTGATTGAAAGGATTGAATAGAGCTCCCGATGGCCAGTATCTAGAAGTAGCGATTGCAGGAGTGGTTAGTGACAGAGGCATCCCTGTAAAGTTTCCGGTGCAGGTGTAATTACCTATAAAATGCCCTATAATTTACTTCCCTTTGGGAGCACACCGTCTCAGGGTGTGAAAATCAATAGGGTGGTTGAGAAGGATCGCGCACAGTGTCTATGCTCAGTCATACTATGGCAGCAGTTAGGGTAATTCTGTAATGGCAGGGGTTGAGGTCCAACCTATCTAACTCTCTATCTGAAGCAGATAAATGTTTTACAACACCATCGTTTAACCCTTTCTACCCAATCCGCCCCCAATGTGTCTGAATGCTCAAACATGGTAGTGTGTCAGTATTTGCGGTTTGTGTTTGTGAATGTGTGTGCGTGTTGGGTCGGTCCCTGGGTGAGCATTCCCACTCTTAATGCTTTATAACCTTGTAAAGATAGCCTCTGGCATTTTAGCATATAGGCGATCTTCAAACCCCCCAAGTTGTTTCAGAGGGAAGCGATGCGGAAAACATGCATTGAATCTAATATGATTCTGCATGTATAATTTAGCATATGGCATATCATATAGGCCATTGGATATTATAACCCTAATTCAGCACACCTCTAAGCATGCAGAGTGATACATTTTTCGATTTTAAACCAGTAAGATTGATTAGGATGATCTTAGAAAACATGTGCTAACGAGTAAGCAGTGGGATGATGTAGGATAGCTCCCAGAATCAATCAGAATATTGTGCACTATGTCTTTGCGTTGTTTCTAATAAAGGGAAAAGTGATGCCTTTGTGTGAATGAGAGAGCCAGAGATAGTGATGGTGAAGAAATGGCTGAAGAGGGAAATCCCACGCAGACTTGCAGCCCAGTCGGCATGACGTGTCTCAGCTTTAGCAGGGACATGCAATTCACTCTGTCAGAACGGAGCAGAGAGATCTCATTGTGCCTGCCTGGATTGGCACCAACAGCAATCACTTGTTTCTGATTTATTAGATAGCCAAGGAAATTAATTTTGTTCCAAAATGCATGGTCGGAAATTAGATGGTGAAATTGTGTGAAAGAATCAGTGATTGTTTTCCCCCCCGCTATCCCTCCGGAGCTACTGATAACTGCTGATCTCTGTGACACCATTAATGAAAAACGTATTCAGATTGAGGAAAAAATGGTCTTCAGCAACGTTGTAATTAACTTGGCTATCTCGGCAGCTCTTAACATGATTTGAACCACCTATTAACTTCTCCCCAAAAAGCTGGCCACTAGCACTCGGGTCATGGATGGTTATGGACCTGAGAATGTTCTGCTCGCCACTTTACTTCCTGTTCACATGTCTGGAGATCCGTTCCTCCATAGAGGCAAAAGTGATTCGCAAAGCTGGATCAGCTCTTTTGAGTGTTTTCATCATTTCATTCATACTATCACATTCACTAGTAACATATATATATATATATATATATATATATATATATATATATATATATATATATATATATATATATATATATATATATTTATATATATATATATATATATTGCGGTTTGTATATATATATATATATATATATATGTATTTGTCAGTAATAGTTTCACATTATTTGCACACATTTGGTCACACTTAATCATTTATATGACCATGGATGGTCACAGTCATTATCTGCCACAGTGTGTTGTATCAATAGCTAATAGCTGATGCAATCTCAGTGGGAAACGATTGACTGTGGAGAATACCTGTCTCACATTTTTACCGTCATCGTTTTTATTTTTTTTATTTTTTCATTCCATGAATCTTTGCCACGTGTGTAAAATGAGCCATGTTTAAACTAAAGTTATTAAAGGAACCGTCAGTTAAAAATGTCTATTTTTTCCTTGTGCATTTGTATGTTTTCGCTATGATACCTTTCAGGTTGCATATTCAAAGCCACAGCCCTCTCAGGACTTTACATGCTTTACTAATTTTACACATAGTGTGAGTATTCATTCTGTCTGTTTATTTGTTCAACAGCATACCATTTGTGATAATGTGTTTCTGTTTCTCTACCCTATGGGTAAAAGTTTGCCTGTAGTATTCCTATTCTTGTTATCTTAAAGGCAATGAAAGCAGAAAACAAACCACTATCTGTCCACCTACATTTCAGCCAGCTGAGCATGCCACTATATTTACATTGGTTCCTGTCTACTTTAGTACTTTGAAAGATATCTGAATATAAATTAAACAAACTAAACGCAGAGCCAAGCTTCTTTATCTTGACCACTTATCCATAAAAACAAAAACATAACATAACAACAAGAACGTAACATATGCATTTATACAAAACTTACTTAATCCCACTACTATATATTCACATAAATCTCAGCTGGATATTTGATGATTCACGGTCATTTCCTTGTGCTTCTTCCTGATGCTCTACCCCAAGTGTTTTCTCCTTCACCAAGGCTGTTCCACCATTTTCTCAGAATTGAATGCAAATTGGTTAAAACACTGATCAGAACTTATTACAAAATGGAGCCTTGCTCAGAGAAAGAAATGGTGCATCACTATGAGAGCGAGGATGGAAGGGGCTGGGGAGCCTGAATGTGGGCTGGGAGCGGTGGTGGGTGGGGCTACTGGGGGGGTGCTTGTGTATGTGTGTGTGCTTGTGTGTGTGTATGTGTGTGTGTGTGTGTGTGGAGGGAGGCTTTCTGTGGCAGGGATGGGAAAATTAGATTTATTTTTTTCATGGGGTGAAGAGTGGGAGGATGGAAGGGGGGTAGCAGGGTTCAGTAATGGCACCTCACCGTATTTCTTATATATGTACAGATTGAAGAAAATGAAAATATTTTCTGAATTTCTCTATTAATTTTCTTTCTGTTCTCATGTGTGTGTGTGTGTGTGTGTGTGTGTGTGTGTGTGTGTGTGTGTGTGTGTGTGTGTGTGTGTGTTCTGTCTGCACCTCTCTGTCTGTCTGCATTTAACCCACCCGGATCCACCCCTCCTCCTGCTCCCCTTTTTCGCTGGCAGTTCCCCAAGGTTATGGCATGTCTGGACATCTAATCAGGCCAAGTCTTGATGCCGAATATGCTGTGCCCCTCATCCTTACACTATCCTGTTTATCCTACACCTGCCATTATATATTCAAGCCTTTGTCCAGTCTCAACTGCACACCCAGCTGTGATAAATGAACATGACCTTGGAAAAAAAAGGTTGAAGAACAATGATTCCACTTTTTATTAATTCATTCTCTCATATGTAGTAGCTGGTGTTCAGCAAGCAGGAAAAGTGTCTCTCTCTCTCTGGCCCATGTCTGACAAAGGTATGTATTTGAGCATTTAAAAAATGTATTGTCTCAAAACTGAGGCACATGCAGGCTACATATGTGAGCCATTATGGGTAATTTAGGCAGTTATGTCTCTTGTCCCTTTGACCCAAAGGGATAATTTTTTGCGCCTTGTCAGTAGTAATAAAAAAGGAACAGCTATCTTTTGAATGCCGTCTCTTCGTGTTTTTTTTCTGAATAGTTACATTTTTAGTCATTTTGCATGCGGGCACCCGTAAGCATCTTTTGTATATTCTCTGGCAAACTGCAGTGGAAGAGCCAAATAATAGATTTTTTTGGTGAATTCGTCGAAAGACATGACAAGGGAAGTCATTTGAATCTGTCAAAGGTTCATGATTGTAATATTTCTGAAGATGTGGACAGTTACTCACTGAAAGCAGTTTTAACAGCAGACAGAGAATATGTTGTTGACCTTTTAGTGAGGGGAGCGCTCTCTCAAACCCCTTCCCTCACAGCAGACTGCAGTACCTCTGCTCAGCCAGTAGATGGTGGGCCTTGTTTACGTTTTCTCGTTTTCCACTCAGCGAGCCTTGCTTGCTCACCCGTGACTTGTGAAAGCGCTCTTGGGTAGGCCTCCCCAACCCATCATCCCACACCCCCCTCAAAACTCCTCTGCGCACCCCTTCCATCTCTGCCATCTCCCCAGCTGCCCCCCTCCCTCTCCATCCAGGGGGCAGAGTCACCGAGGTGGCAGTTCTAACAAGCTGCCGGGGACCGCACTGTTCAAATGAGCCAAATCAAAGAGAAAAGGGGGAGTTGGATAGGTAGCGCCATGAACCCCCTGCAGAGAACAACCATTCTGATGAATATGAAATGAATTTGTATTGCTTGACATGATAAGCTCAAGGATAACCTTGTGCTCAGTCGACATCTTTACCCTGACATCCGTCAGACATTAAAAGAAGCACAAGAAACGACAAAAAAAATAATACTATAGCAACAACTGACCAACTAGCTGTGAGTTTCTTGAGACCAAATTCTTTTTTATTTTTTTTAAACTAAAACATTAGAGATTCAGTGAATTGCAAATTAACAGGATTTAGACGTCTGTTTTGTTGTGGACAAGGTGAAGTGTTAATCTAGCCTTTGAGTGTGTGTTCATGTCCTTCTCTCTGAAAAGGACATGGGACAGGTGGATGACTTCGACTCCGCAGTTTTTTCAGACTGACTGGTGGACTGGCATTAATAAGAGAGCACTCCTGTACCATCCTGTCTCCCTCCCCCAGTCTTCATTCTTTATTCTCTCTGCACCTCTCTGATTTCTCATTTCATTTTGTGGTGCAGTTGCTGTCCCTCTACATCTTGCATCTCCCTTGGGCTGTCTTCTCGGGGTCCGTGATGAAATGGCGTCAGGTCACTCCAACAAAAAATATACACGATCATGGAAAAGAAACACCACATCGTGTCCTCCCCCTTCATGCAGCTTTAGTCTGTCACTTCTTCAGCACACATTCAAACATGTGTGAGTGAGCATGCACGTGCACACACGCATGCACGGAAGTAGATGGGCACATACACTCATGGAGTTGTGGCACACTTCATTTAACACACACAGATGCAGGGCTTTATGGTTTTCCTAAAGCCAGAAAACAAGGAAGTGCACATTGATTGTAAAAGCCTGCGTTAGCATTTATGTTCACAAATGCTCCTGGCATGGAAGAAGAGCCATTGAAATTGCTCATCCAAGAGAAGGGAATAGGAAACGTTGTGTATAATAACGTGAATGGTAATGCTTCCATTTTATACCCCGAGTTCGTCTGTATATCTGTGTGCACTCTCAGAGCCCTGACCCTAGATTTCGCAATGATTTCACAATTTACCAAATGTACTGTAATGCATACAGGAATGACCACATCTGTAATGTTTTCTCTCTGTCCTTTTCTTCCTCTTGGTGTTTTTTCTTTCATTTAGCTTTCTGTAAGTTTAAAGAATTACAAAGTGAATATGGCTTCCCCTGCAGAACTCAGACCTTTATCTTCTGCCAGACGTACTTTTAATAAATTTAAGACAGAGAGAACCTGCACTGTTACCTACAAGAAATGGACCCTGCTCCTGATGATACTTAGCCGTCAATTTCTCTTTGCGCTTTTACGGTTATTCAGTCACGTTAACGTTCTTTTAGTTTCAAAGATGTAAAAGGTAAAGGTAATATCAGTGTTTATGTATGGAAATATATGTGTTGGATGTACAATAGTTACATGTTGTGGTTGAATGCTGAAAACAGTTTTTGAGACAAACTGTCGATATAGTAGGATTTGTTTCATAATGATTTATGTCTCAGATTGATATAGCAGCCAGTAAATGTCCATCAGCTGACATTATAACTATACACACACATGGCAAAACTGTCCATAAACAACCCTCATTAGTGTTAATGGAACTAATGATTTTAAAATCTTTAACTACATAATTGTGTTTTTCCTTGTCTCTGTTCACAGAGCAATCATGTTTAAGTTTGAAACTATGAATAAGTATCTCACTGGTACTTGCAGCTTGTCTTATTGGCCTTGGGAAGGCACTATTGGGACCGCTCTCCACACAGCAGGTCAGGAAGCAGGAAGGCACTGAAGGGTACTGCGTAGTTTACTGAGGTGCACCTTTACTATGTGACGTCTGGCCCAGACTATGCATCCATTAGTCTCCAGATCAGAGCCGGGAGCTTGTGCTTTCCTCTGCGCCCTCTTTCGAAGACTTCTCTAACCACAGATGTTTAGTTTGTAGGCTGTCAGATTTACCTCTGTGGTCTTCCATCTAGAAATTGTTTGGAGAGTTGCATCACACATTGAGAACGTTTTTCTTTGGAGCAACATGTGGTAAGGTATGTATTAACGGTAAGATGCCATTAAGAACAACGGGGAAAAACTGCAGCACATTGTTGATGCGTTGATCCTGGTTGGTAACTCATTTCCTCGATGCTTTTGTGAGCATTGTCTTCAGACTGAATGCTGGAGGTGTTTTTACGTTTGGTTTTCCTGAGTGGACACAATAAAAGCAATTTCTCTTTAAAGCCACTCAAACATGGAGTCAACAGACAAAAGGGATTGGAGAAAATCTAGGCCACAGCAGAATCCAGCCTTCCCCTCTGCTAACCTCCTCTCAAACAAACACAGCAGCCATTTCCTCCCTCTGTCCCTGGAGCCCCTCGCCCCTTGCTGAAGCCGGCTGCAGCATAGGTGTTGTGACTTGTGCCATTTCTTTCCTATTTTACATTTGTAGTTAGCAGCATGTTATCTCAAGTTATCTCAAGCATGTATAAAACATTAAGATTAAGTGCATTCAGAAAAGATTTGGGATGTATGGTGGCGTCTACATGTTCAATATTTTATTATTTTATATAACAAAATGTATTTTGAATCAAACATTTCTAGAGTGTATTATAAAATAAATCATAATAGAGAAATCTCAGTAACAATTTACAACAAATTTGTTTTGTTTAACAACAAAATTCACCTGATGTTTATGTAAGAAATATATATAATATATATGTTGAATTGTGACATTTTAGTTTACTTTTTATTTAAACCTAACTAGGAGATTTTCCCTGGTGTGGGTCTAGTGATGTATTTTATGTACAGATGCATCTGGTAGGAATCAGTTGACCCCTCTGAGGGAGCTGAAAGTGAAAGAGGCTGTTCTGCTTTAGCACCGGCCGGTCTGCCAAAGTCACAGCCTGATCAGACTGAATCCCATGGCGTGTCCGCAAAATCAAGCGTGATTCCATCACGCTTGATTTTGCAGTACAGTGAAAACCGCACGAATGTAATCCCTCAAAGAGAGAAAATATTCTAGTGTTGTCCCTTGGATGATTTATGTCATGTCCAAAAAAATACTGGTTCCTATTTTCTATTTGACGTACATTTAAATTTTCTTTGAAATGCATAAATCACATAGAAACTATTTGCATTATCTTATTTACCTTCGTTGTCCCTTTTATTAATTTAGCCTGAACAGAACATTTAAATTATAAATACAGTAATTCCAGAAATCATGAATTCATAATTTCATTTTTCATTTTTCATTATTCTGCATATTTAAAGGCAATTTATTTGAATCTATTTTATTTTTTTGCGATGGTCTTGATGTCCAAGAGAAATGGTAATTTATTTTTGTTCTTATTTTCCCCTTGACATGGGTGGGGTATTCAGGGTTTAGGGGCAGAAGGAGGGGCCGGTGAGTTTATTTTTGTATTTACTCTGTGTCTAGTGACATATCTGTATTCCTCAACTTCTGTGTTCTCCTTGAATATAAAGAATAAAAAAAGAAAGAAGGGTTAATTTTTGTGAATCCTCCTCTCACTTTACCATTTTCATCAGCTGCTCTGATAGCCATGAATCTTGTCACTCATGTTTTTCATCAACTCATGTCTGCGGAGCGTGTGGCGAGTCCCGGAGATTCCCGCTGAAGCGAAAGCAATGGTCAGAAATAGAGTCACACAACTGAGCCAAAGAATAACACGACACCGGCAATATCACGGTCTCCATAAGATCACGCTGGAAATGTGTACCAACATGAAAAAGCAACAGAAACCGAGTCCTAAAATACAACATGCTGGTAAAATGTCTTCTTCTTCTGTGAATACAAATATTTTAGAGGCATTGACTGAAACAGACAAAAAACGGGAATAGTGTGTACACTTGACAAAAACACACCTTTGCATGGACTTCAGTTTTTCTTTTTTTCCCCTTTCTTTTACTTGCAAAATGTTTTAGATAGATTGGTGGGAAAGCCATGTTTTCTTGTGAACGCTGGCAAAGAGGGCAGAAAACAAGAGAGCAGAGTACGTTCTGTAATGTTTCCTTCTGGTTGGATTCTCAAAAGGCAGGATTCAGTTACGATCACTGGTGTTCCTCTGC
Source organism: Clinocottus analis (assembly GCF_023055335.1). NCBI lineage: Eukaryota > Metazoa > Chordata > Actinopteri > Perciformes > Cottidae > Clinocottus > Clinocottus analis. The sequence continues at coordinate 12,385,663 of NW_027175820.1, read as the reverse complement.
ATCGGGGTTCTGCCGCTTGTCATCTCAGCTGTAGTTGTTTTCATATGTGAGCCGTGTTCCTTTTGGTGCAATTTTTTCTGCCTTCTGGATACTTTGTTCTTTCAACCTGAACTTGATATGGTTTTTCCTGCTTATGTTCAAGGCTGTAATGATTGGCTGTGACAAAAGGAGCATCTCCTTCCATCTTCTGAAACGAGTGATGGCCTCCAGACAGCTGTCATTTACCATTAGATTTTTCCATTTGCCTCAACTAATTCTGATTTTTTTTATTGCTTTTAGTGATGTCATAAATGTTTTTTCCTCCTCTTTTACAGCTAATGTAAAGCTTACATCATATTTCCCCTAAACCCATAAATGTCTCTGTGAATTAAATAATCACTTAATCTTTAGGTGTTAATTGGAATTTAATTGCCCTAATTACTTTATTATCTCATACATGATTAAGATAATTAGCTTAGTGTTAAATACTCGGCTTTTCTCCCCCCTATAAGACAGGAAGGATTCCCCTTAATTAGTTAATGAGATTAATTATACTCAGTGATACATCAGGTATTAATTGTGAAAGTTCTCACCTTTGATTCCACTTTCATACCATTAATGAATGATCGCTGTAGATGAAGACATACATGTGTCTTTATCAAGTAATTAATTAAAAACAATAGCTCACAGTTTAAATGTGAAATGTAGATAATTTATGTACGTTACGTGCATGCTATTGAACTGAAGAAAGATGCTGTGCGGGGTTCTTTCAGAATGAGGTTAATCAGAGTTAACATTTCTCTGGCTAAGGATTTGAAATGAAGAAGATTCTTTGAACAAATATATCTTTTCAGCATCAAAAGTTTTTCGGACATCTTTGCTTGAATTGGACTTTGCATCTCTTAAATTGTAATTGCTTGTTAAGCATGGGCGAAGTTTAAAAGTGACCTAATATCTGCTTCTCTGATGAGTTTGAATTAGATATTAGGCCCATTTCACAGAAACTGTAGCTTGAATGAAGTCAGCATGTGTTGAATCAAGCTGAATCAATCAGCGTGGTTAGACTTTAGTGGAATTTAACCAATGAGAACATGATAGCCTAAGTTTAATATCCGATGCAGCTGGAAAATCTAGCAGTGCGCCGAAAATCTGAAGATGGCTGGCAGCCTCGTCTGTCTATGTCTGTGTTTCTGTATCTTTCCCTTCTCCACACTCTTTTTCTTTTTCTCTCTGCGTGTCTGCAGTCAGAGGGTAGAGTCAGTTTTACTGTCACTACCTGTGAAATTGTATTCCACGAAGATGGATGCTTTCTCTTATATTCATGACATCCAGTGAAGCACAGTCACCTCCAAAACTGTTTAATATGGATGCCGTGGAGGCGGACACATATACACACGTTCATACACGCAAACACAGTACATGCGCATGCACACAAACACAAGGACATAAATGTACTGCTTGCGCGCCTGCACACTTAGAAACACACACTTTTTCTTTTTGCCCCAAAGACAATGCATGGCTGGTGTTTGCTCCGGCTGATGATGAAGAGTGGTAGTGACAGTGCCGCTCTCAGTAGGGTTGATGCATTACAACACAGTGCTGCCATGTTGCGTAAATTCTCTGTCTCTCCTCATTGAGAACATGGAGGCTTCTCATCTAGCATGGTACACCAGTGCACTTTAACTCTTCTACTCCTCTTTTGTTTCATCTCTGGAGTTTCGTAATGACATTCACTCAATGTAGGCTAGTCATCCATTTTGATGGTATTGTGGCATTGTCTGTTGTCTTTAGAGCGCATGCATTTCTTTTTTTTTTCCGGCTGAGTGGCAGTCCAGGGTCGTGTTATGCTCAGAGGTGTTCGCCATGGAACCCTGTGCAGCCACTGAAGAGTACATGTGCTCTGCAGGTGTAGCCCACCTTCCTCCCCTCAGAGGGGGAAAGCATGCGGCGTAATCTCCTCAGGTTGGACTGGAAGAGAAGGAGCCAGATTAAACTAGTGGGCTCTGTGTGTGGAAGACTTGCGTGCGCATGTGCGGTTGGGTGTATGTTTATTTGCCCTGACAGAGAGGACGAAGGTGGAGGGGTGTGGTCTGTGGGTCAAGGCGGCAGAGGAGAATCACAGTTGAGGGGTTTGTGGGCTGCAGCTGCGGAAATACACAAGATTAATAAAACAACACTGCACACAGGATAGGACTCTGAGGGTACCAACCTCTCTCCCCTCCCTTTTTACTCTAACTCTCCCTTCTCTCTTCCACCACCACCTTAATATAAGTAAGAGATGGATCCCCACGAGTCCTTGGGGGGGCATCGTTATGTTTCATTTGGGCTGTGTTTTCCCTCTCAGCGCAGTGCTACAGTACTTAGCCAGCACCTTGCTCCTGTCTACATGAGGCCAGTAGGGCCTCTTAAGTGTACAAGGTTCAGCTGGTCTGCAGTATGTGCTGTCTGGACCTTCAAGTAGCTCCTCCTGACATCCTGATACAACAGGGAAGTCAGACAGAGAGCTCTTTGCACATACAGGAATACTCAAATATAGAATGCACGTGTACTCTTCATGTATATCTCCATGGAGAGATTCCTTGAACAGTTGCAATGTTGCTGTATTTCATTCTCTGTGTGCCTGTTTGGTTGAGCTCTATTGTAGAACTAAACTAAGGCACCATGCCCTAGCTGCAGGTTGCATGGAGTTTCTACATCTCGTTCTTTGGTGAGGAGGAGAAGAGGAATCACAGAGTCTGTAGAAATGGGGGTTCTGTTCAGAGGTTCAGAAGAGAGGTTTTGTGTAATCCTATGCTAAATTCAGCATCAGATCTTTTGGGGAGCTGTGTAAAACCAGTATGTTTTTCTTGTCTTTACTTTTCCTGCACACCTCAAAAATGATGATAGCACATGGCTTTTCAGCTATCTCACCCTCAAGGCAAAATGTACAAGGCTGCTAGGCGGCGTTACCTCTTCCTCTTCCTAGAGACAGCTAACCCCCTCAAAGGATGCTGATGTCTGGAGAGGGAATGCCTATGAGCAGAAAAAAGCAGGAAGAAGGAGGGAGGTTTGGGATGGGGTGGGGGTAACATAGAGGTTGGGGGGTAGGGAGAGGGGGGCATTGAATACAATGAAAAGAGGTGGGAGGGAGGGAGTATGTTTGATTCAAAGAAGAAAAAAAAGTCAATTCGGTCCCCCTGTTCTTTGTAGAACATTTAGCTTTGACCCTCCCTTGCTTTCTCTACTCCCTCCCCCCCCCCATGCACACACAGACACACAGGGTCCAGCAGATCTGCAGGATATCACACCAGAGAGCCTTTTCTATCTCCTGCACAGAGATGCATGCTTCTTAATATATCTTCACTGTATGGTGTCTAGATGTCCACACTGTTCCAACAGGCAGACACTGAGGGAGGAGAGAGGGAAATGGGGAGAGAGAGTGACAGGAAGGGAGAGAGTGAGGAAGAGAGAGAGAGGTAGAGTGAGAGTCAGACTGAAATAGGAAAAGGGAGGGGGAGAGCTTTATATGTTGGTTACATGTTTATGATGCAGGGAAAAATATCAATTTAGATAAAAAAAAACAACAAAAAAAACAACAACAACACCAAAAAAAGGCTTGAGGATAGAATCTTGAGTTTTTCCTCACATTTCTGGTGAACTAGTCCACATAGCAGCAGCCAAAGCCCTGACCAGACCTCTACTTGTGCTGAGCAGACTGGAGGCGACCCAGGGTAAGTTATGGGCTTTTTTTTCTTTCTCTCCCTCTCTACGCTGCTGATTACGATGCTGCTGATTGATTGGTTAGAGGCTGTGGATTATCACGGGCCGCTCGTCACCAGGTACCTGATGATGAGAGGAGAGAGAGACGAGAGGAGAGGAGGAGGAGGGGAGAGAGGGGAGGGAAGGCGGGGTGGAAATTAGATGAGCATGGCCAGTGCTCACATCACCAGATCTCACTCACTCTCTATCTGATTTCTCTGTTTACTCTGCCATTGCACATTTGTATACCGCATGTGCAAAAATTGATTTTGTGCATTTGTGTGTATTTGTGCATCATCTGGAGGTGCGTGTGTGGTCCCAGCCGGCACACGTTGCCCGCCCGCCTGCCTTTCCTTAGTCAACCCGGCGTGTGCTGATGAGGCGGTGGGGAGGGGTTTGCTGATGAGGGAAAGCCAGAGGGGCCTTTTTGTGAATATGCAGATGAGGGGCATGTGTAAATGGGAGGGGTCTCGACGTGAGTGTGCGCCACACGCTTTATTGTTTATATGTTCTCCATAGGGAGCCTGATCCTCAACAGATTGCAGGCGTTTGGTGTGATCTTGCCGTTGCTTTGTTTGGGGCATTCACTGACAAAGATACAGAAAGAGAACAGGAGAGTGTGTGTGTGTGTGTGTGTGTGTGTGTGTGTGTGTGTGTGTGTGTGTGTGTGTGTGTGTGTGTATGTGTGTGTGTGGGGGGGGGGAGGAGGAAGAGGGTGGGAGGCAGATAGAAAAATACAGTTAAAGAGAAGGGAGAAAAAAAATGGTAGAGCGGCTTCAGGGCATATTTTCACCCCATTGACAAGACGTGATGATTGCTGTTTTGCCCCCTCCCTCCCCCCCGTACCTCCCCAGACGTTTTTCTAAACCATTTGCATGTCAAAGTAGTGGAGGCCACTGCGCAGATTAGTATGATATGACATAATGATGAATGAATTAAATGCTCCTGTTTAAGCGCTGCACTTTGCTTTAGTGGGAGGCAGAGACAGGGGCGTAAGGGGCAAATAAGAGAGGAACAAGTAGGCACTGTCATGCTTTTCTTAAGTTTTTTGTTACAGTCATTTTAGAAAACGTTGATTGAAATAACCTTTTCCGCTTGATTTGATTACAACACATATTTTGTTTGAGTCTTTAGTGAGCTTAATCATTTTTACATATTTCTGCAGCATGTATATTTTTTAACTGTTAACATCTTTACTGATTACAACCTGGACTACAAATCCACTTTAACATGACATTATATTGCATTATATTATTTTATGTTTTAAATGTTGGTGCAGGTTTTTAATTGCTGTTGTGTTTGGGATATATTTTTCTTCCACATAACTTTTTAAAATCAAAGAGAAGCTTTTGCTCATCTTGCAAAAAAAAAAAAAAAACTGACCCTTACTAGCAGCACCTTGCTTTTTTAGTGAGGTTTCCGTTTGAAGAGTTGTGTAAAGACCGTCTTTAAAAAAAAAAAGAAAGAAAAAAAGGGAAATCTTTTCACATTTGGTTCACTCAAGATAGGGGTTAGCGGATCACACAGGGATGATTACTGTACCTTCATCTCCTTTCTTTCTCATTTTTTCCCCCCTCATTCCTACTTTTCTTTTTATCATGGTCTGGCAACACATTGTCTATTTACATTTTTGTGTCTCCTGCTGGATTTGAGGGATATTTTGTGCTTAAGATAAAAACTAAATAAATGTGGTATGGTTTTATGTTCCTTTGATCTAAATTGTCATGGCCTTTAACATTAAAAGTGACCATGTGTGGCAGCAGTAAAACGTGGTATATCATCGATTGATGCACTGGCTAATGCAGTGTTTTTATGAAGCCGAAAAGATCCGACACACGACACCTGGGTCTCTATGGAGAAACACCTACTGTGTGACAGGAGCTGGAGTGTGTCACTCTTGTCATCCCTCCTACACACAGACACACATACAAACGCCGACACACACCTCAGTTACCTGTAACAACGAGGATAGTTGCCTCCATTGGAGAAGGGCAGTGTGGAGCTTGTTGAGGAGGTGGCTACATCCCTCATCTCACTAAACTTTGTGTTATTCACACTACCGTACTTCTCTCTGCTCTTATCGATTAGAGATGTACTACACAGATTCAGCTTTGCTTGCCTGATGGTTGTGTCTTCTATTTGGTCATGACTTGGTTCTTCCCGGGGTGCAAGAATTGACTTGATTGACACCAAAATCAATAGTTAATGAAGACATCATGATGGATCAATGGAATATTTATGGAATTTAGAGATTTATCTATAGAAAGTCTATATTAAGTCATTATTGAAATGATACAAGCTAGATCAAAACATTTCATGGACAAAACATGTATTTAGAGTTGTTCTTAGAATCACATTTTCAGTTATAAAAATACTGGTGAATTCAGAAAGAGAGCAGACAATTTGTAAATGTATTTTTCTAGTTTGGGATTTCTAGCCGTCCCCCAGTGTGGCCCCGGAGCAGTGTCAACGCGGGTGTGGCCGCGTGGAGTCAGCTGGCTGGTGCAGGGGGGTAATGAGTATGCACTGTGACAGCTGGGATAAAGTGTATGGATGTATTTGGTGGGAGTAATCAGCTGCCGACCACGGGGTGCACAAGGTTGATGTGAGGCTTTATGACTGCAGAGCTTAAACACACACGCGCACACACACACACACACACACACACACACACACACACACACACACACACACACACACACACACACACACAAACGCACGCACGTGCACATAGAGGTCCATTGGGACTGCATGCTTCACCTCACCCTCAACATAGCCTGAGCTTCACAGCTAGCTTCTCCCTTCTGCCTTGAGTAAAAATATATTTTCAGAATTTGCTTCCAATGCAATGAAAATTAAGATTTAGATTTTAAATCACACATGATCAAATGTAATTTCATTATGTGTGGTTGAACGTACAAATCCTAATCTTCATTTTTTATACATCCTAAGAAATACTTTTGTTCTTGGTTGTAATGTCTATAAGGCTGTATTTTGTAAATCAGGATTTTTTGTTTACGGTAATTTACAGCAACATATTACATCTACATGTAATGTTGTCACTGAGCATATTTGCTTTGTTACAAACCATATCTCAATGGCAGTTTTTGAAGCCTGTGAAGTGCTTTACAATAATTGAAATATAATAGGCCCCAGTGGCCAGTGAAATTAAACACACTAATACTGTAAATACATAAATGGAAAATGCATATTGATCACTCATAGTATAACTTTGATTTGATAGTTTGAGGTATGTTGTCGTTTGTGAGTGTTGGTGGTGGTTAGGGGATGCATTTATTTGACCTTCTGGGTGTTTGCCTCTCTACAAATGTGTAGCAGTAATCTGCAGCTGGGATTGTCTTGTCTGTTAGACTCTGTTTTAGTTTTTGACTGCACTTCTGTGCGTTAGTGTGTGGAAAGTGAAAGTTTGTGTGCATGTGTGAGAATTGGAGCCCTTACCTTGAACTCCTGGCCCTGTCACTCTGGACTGCAGTTTTCCTCAGCTTTTCCAGGTTCTCAATAGTCAATGAGGAGGATAGGCGGGAAAGAGGATTATTGGTATTGATCTACCCAGGGGGATCATTAGGCATCACTATCAATTCACAGCTCCTAGCACACAGCACCGGCCTGCACAGACATTGCCAATTTGTCCCTATTAGAGAACCCAGTTTCTAGGTGTCTGCTGTAAGAGGCTGCTCAGGCCCCACTGGAGAGCAGCCAGCGAGTGCCTGGCTTACAGTAGGCCTGATCGCAGGGCTTGGCTGCATTGGCTGGGGTGATGAAACACCTGCTGGCTGTGATCACCTGCTTGGTACCATGAGGCAGATATTATTGAATATGCAGTAAAAAAAAGAATTGAGGAAAACCCCCCACCAAAAACAAACATGTCCTATGGTTTGCCTGCAAATGTCTGGGAGTTTACATTTTATTTAGGGAAACAAGAAAATAAGATTTTTTTTAGACTCCCTGTACACACTCCACTTCCTGTCAGCAGCTTCCTCTACATTCCCATATTATTTACCAAGGGGTAATTGGCACTGTAATAGAATACTTTAGTGTGGCTTATCCAGGCTGGCCCACTTATCTGTGTAAGCTGGCTGTTCTGGGGACTAAAGCTGCTAGATCCGTTGTCGCTGACTTTAACCCTCTGCCAGAGTCAGGTATGCAGGGAGCTGCACTACTGACTGCCACTGCATGCCATGATGGGCAGTAGATGCCAGTAGATACCCCTCACTCCATTTTGAGATGCCATGAGTTCACTGGTGTCGCTAAAAATATATATAAATATAGGAAATGTATGCGTCATGTATACCACTTTTTGCCTATTGTTTCTTGTATTTTTGCATTATTGTTTATATCAAATAACACCCCTTTTTTACTTCACTGCATTTAAATGTTGGTAATAATAATAATAACTAGGATAATAATTTTGGGTGAAAATGGCATTTGCTGTGTTGGCCCTTTTATCAAACATTATTTATATTATTTTACCACATCAAATGTCTATAGACTGCTGGCATTATAACTATTGTTTACTGAACACTAACCACACTTTATATCTGGTCACTATCATAATAGTTTATTATCTCTGAGAACAGAGATCCGTGTTGGCATGAGCAACATTTTGTTGAACTGATTACTTTTAGAAGCCTTTTCTTGTGTTGATGATGACTTCTGATTCTGACAAAAAAAAGTCACTGATATGGTAGAGACACACACACGCACACGGGGTGAGCGAGTCAGACAAACCTTGCAGTTGACCAATAATGTGAACAGCGATGATGATGATGGTGATTTTTCTCTCACGCCTCTTGACCCTTCTCCTGGCATCTTTAACTGCAACCTAACAAAAATCTTAACCATGCAGAAAGCAGATACCTCCCAGACGGATTGTACTCTCACACGCATAAACTATACTTAAATTATATTTGGGAATATACTGTATAAATGGGAAAGAAAATCTCCTCAACTGTGGTGGTTAGTGAAGACAGTGTCATTTCATGCTGGGGTCTATTAGAGGGTGAGCAGGGTGTGAAGGACATCCTACACATCTTTTAAGTGCTCTAATAAATCATCTTCAGCACATTCAAAATTCATCAGTGCTAGCACTTTGCCCCTTTTCTCTCCGAATCAGTTCTTTCGTGGTTGGACAGCCATACATACACGAACACAGCAGTAGAAACCATATAGTCTCGGCGAGCAAAACATTGGTCTTCAACCTGAGGTTTTTGCATGTGGAAATCAAAGGCCCGCTGGTAATGACTTCAATCTGGGCTATGTGTGGAGGTCCTTTGGAGCTGCTATTCCCAAGTCACAGCACTGCTTTCACACATCCTCTTTCACTGGCTGTTCATAGGGCGCTGAGCGCCGCTCTATCGTGCTCGGTCAACGACCACACGAATGACATATGGAGCCCCGCTCAGTTTTAACCAGCTCATTCAGTCGGTCTCACTTCATCAAGTATACAAGCAAAGGTAATCTGTGTGTGAATCATAAGGACGTAGCGTGCACTAGTCTATAGGATTATATGGGATTTTTTTTGTGTTAAATTGCATAAAAGATGATAGAAAACAATCCAATTTATGATCTAATTTAGTCTTTTGCAGCATTTCAGTAGAGCCACCAAGAGAGGGCAGTGTGGCCTGCCCGAGAGCATGGCTGGCAGCTGCAATTCATGGTTGGAACATTGTGATCACCTGACATACGCACGCACGCACACACCCACACACCCACACACACCTACACATCTACACACACACACACACACACACACACACACACACACACACACACACACACACACACACACACACACACACACACACACACAGCCTGTCCCTCGCTTGGTTGTTATATACATAGATGATATACAGACATGGCTGTCTTTCTTTATTCATGGTGGTGTGGAGAAACCCTCTGATCTTCTTTCTGACATGCATGCCTTTCTCATAGGTTCTGGTTAATTTCCTCTTCGTTCATCTTTAATTGATGTTTGTCCAAACAGAATGAATATAAGCCAACCCATTCACCACATCTTATAAATAATAATATCCTCCGAACTGTGCCAATATTAATGCAGAAATTAAAGTAATAGGAAATGAATGAAATATAAGCAAAAGCAGAGGGACATTTGTTAAATTAAAAGAACTACATGGTTGTGAGCCATTTTGTTGCTATCCTTTGTGTTTTTATGAGGCAGTGGAGGCAGACTGTCTGGGAGTAATCAGATAAAAACAGGAATCATTCATGATCCTCAAAAATGTACAAATGAAAAATAAACAGATCGCACAGAGCCAGTGGGAGTGATGTGTGCTTCCGCTTCTGTAGATTTTACCCAGAGGACCAGTCATCGGCGGATCTTTCTGGTAAAAATCCAACAACATCTCAAAATGCATTTGTGACGTCTTGTATGTTTTGTTATCTGAGAATGTAAAAATGTGTGTGTGTGTGTGTTTTCTTGGGAGGAGGGAGAAGCTAAATCTGTGAGCGAAGGGAAAAAAAGGAGAGAAATGGAAGGGAGAGATGGATGAGGGCAGTTCAGGGGCCCTGGGTGTTTTAATTATCCACTGCTCTGTCGTTGGGTCAGAGCTCGCTATCTCTCCCTGGCTTTATCCCTGTCTCATGATTTGAGCAGTACCTTTATCCCTAAGCCTTCAGCTCCTCTGGCCAAACAAAGAAAAAAGGGAGGGCAAAGAAGGGGTTTTATAGCAGTAACTATGCCACATTTACCATTAATATCCCTCAATCTCCTCTTTTTTATGTAGTGCAGAGCAGAGTAACCTCAATAAAGTGACCCCCAGTGAGGCCTGGTAGTGTATGAATATGGCTGTCGGGATGGAGGATCCTCTTGCACGAGGGCAGAGCTGGTCTAGTTCTGCTAAAAAGCTGAAGCAACGAGCTGGCTGCCTCCTAAACAAGTAGAGTGAAGGAGCACATTTAAGAAAAAAAAAATCTTCTTTGTCGTTTTACTCTTTCTTTATGCTTTTTTTTTAAAAACAAGATCATCAAAATGCCAAACGTCCCAGGGACGCTGTTTGTCTTCTAACACTATAGTCTGAAGAATGGCCGGTGTGTGGATGGTGGACACTTGACCTCACGGTGGAACTTCTTTCAAGCAGAAGCCTCCGTGTTTGCATTTCACCGTTTTTGTATATCCTGATATAATGGTACCCAAGGTTGAATGAAGACATCATTTTCATGAATACCAAAAATTGCCATTGCTTGCTGCAAAACAAAACAACTAAGAACATAATCGATTAAAAAAATCGTTGAATAATATATTTTTAAAATATCGTGCAGCCTGTTCTGTGTAAATCATAAACATGGTAGATTTTGTTTCAATATAACATAAATTCTGAACACAACGCTTTGAAATAAAAATGAATAAAACGTATGTGTTCGAACAAATTTGCATTAAAAAAATAAGATGAATGTTTTTTTGCCTGTTAGGCCCAAAAAATATTTTGGTAAAATTGGTCACAGTTTTTATATATCCATTGAAATATATTTTCAGAGTGTGGAGAAAAAATAAATCGGTGCAGGGAGACAAAAGCCTTTTTCTCAGCTGTACGCTATATATGTATTGTTTGCCTAAAAAAAAAAAAAAAAGGCAACAAAGCAAATATATTTATCAGGGTGTGCATAAAAGCTTTTGTGTGTGTGTGTGTGTGTGTGTGTGTGTGTGTGTGTGTGTGTGTGTGTGTGTGTGTGTGTGTGTGTGTGGATATTGTATATCCTGAGTGCCGATGTGTTAGTCTGTAATTTCTGGACCATACTGTATCTCCATGACAACATGGTTTTTGATGTGGGTTCCGTTCCTGACATTTCCCCATTTGGGGAGGCTTGTGAATTGCCTCGCCTCTCCTTCAGTCAGCATGTCACATGAAAAAAAAGGTGTTTGGGGTGGGGTGCATAGGGGGGCAGTATGAGGTATCTAATGGGCGTCTGGTCTGATTGTCCTCAGTCGTGGCAGTAGAGACAAAGCAGATGAATTGTGCAATGGATTCGAAGAGATTGGAGACAAGTGCATGTCAGCAGCCCCTCCATCTCCCCCCCCCCATCCTCCAGGATCCCTCCCTCTCCATCTCTCCTCTCTTTTTGTCTGACATCCTGAAAAAAGCAGGCATGACAGCAGTGCTCTGCTTGAGCAAAACATTAAAAACAAAATGCAATCCTTACCCGTTTTTCTTTTATAATAGATATTCAGGCAGACGTTCAGTGTGTTGCACCCATATTAATTGTGAAACACTGCATGACGAATATTCACAATATTAATCACGAAGCAAACATCAAGGACATTTTGATTCATGCTGTCTGAAATGCTATAGAAATAAAATGACAGCATTTATAGGAAACACATTTACAGAGTAAGGGACTTTTCTAATTGAGTCGCACTGGGCTGAAATCTGATAGACTTTTCCCCTGACTGTTTTTGTCTCTTTCCCTCATAATACTGTAAAATAATTGATTCAACTCTCTATATCAAGTAAATGATTCTGGCTGGTATTTATCCTTTCCACTGTGCGCTAGCCTCTACAGGTAAATGTTGGTACGCAGCTTCAAACACCCACTGCTTCTGTCCTGGAGCTGGACGTGGAACAGCGATTCTTTGTGCTTCCACATGTTCATCTCTGAACCCTGGATGATAAATCACAAACATCCCTATTTTTGTGACACTGTCTTTGTCATATCAGGCTCTGGTGAGCATCTTAGCGTAGACGAATGATTATGATTTGAAGTAACAGTGTAGCCCAGGACTGTAAGTTTGGGGATCTCCTACACTAAATGTGTTTCAGACAGCTACTTTGGCTTTGAACTTTCAAAGAGGAAATACACTCAGGGCTCCGAGAGGTATTGTGTTACTTTCACAAAACATGGTGAATTATGTTGCTGTATTTAAAATTGTGCATATATATATATATATTTTAATCATTGTCGTAAATCGTTTAACAACAGCCATCAAAGTGAGACAGATTTAATAAATTACATCTATCTGTAGATTGCTAAAATAAAGAGAATGGTTTTGAATACAAGCAAAAGCAATATTATGAATAATTAGAACAAGCCTAATTGTTTTAATTTGTTGTCTTAAACGCACACTAAGATGAATAGACACAATACATTTTCATTTATATCAAGTGGCCACCTTGGCAGCACTGGTCTGCCAGCTTTTGTTTAGTGTTGACTGCATTTATTATTCATCTTTTTATCAGTCTGTATTTTAATATGAATAATGGAGGAGGTATCAGAGGAGGAAGAGGCATGTGAGAGAGGGGTGCCACACAGCATGTGTCCTTGACTGTTCTCTGCTCCTGCACTCCTCAGAGTGGAGCAGGTGGGGGGCGGCCTGGAAGAAGAGGAGGGCTGTCGGACCGCGAGTCTCGCTGTGCCTGTGCAGTGCGAGGACTCTGGCTCCTGCTCTCTCTCCTCTCTACCTTCTGCTTACCTGGCTAGCTCTCTTGTCGGATTTAATAACAGTATATAAATCAAAAGCCTTCTGTCAGCCACACAGCCTTCATTAAATTCAGATAGGGAACGGGTCTCTTTGGATCCAATTTTAATAAAACCAGGTAATCAAATATGGGCTTAAAAATGGGTCATCACTTCACAGCCCCACAGATGTCTGGTCTCCATCGGTGTCTTGTGTACACATTTAACATTTCATGGAAGAAGACCCCACTTATACACATAGTGTATGCATTCTTTGCAGGCGTTCCAATATATTGTTTCCTTATGCAGACACAGTGACGGTTTGCAAACACATTTGTTCTATTCTGTCAAAGAAGTTCAATAGCTACACATTTTCCCTTTCTGTGCACGATTTTACAATTGCAATTTGTTTATTTCTCACATGAGCAGAATATACATTTTGGAGAGTCATTTACATTCGGTTAAAATAACCGATTAATTATAAATGGGATTGTTATTGTGTCCTATCAGATAATTAAAATCTATTTGTGTTTTTCAGTGTTTATAGTTTCTGAGTTAAAGGGCCTTATATGTGTGCATGTAAAGAAAATTATGTTATGCGCAAACTCATTCTTTACATCCAACCGTATTTTGTAGCTTTATAATCCATAGTCATTGCTATACTGTAGATTTGGAAGGCATATAAGCTAACTCACTGAATATCTATGAGTTTATGTTTATAAATCAGTAGACAGACAGACAGCACAGATTTTCATTCATACATGCCAGCAGGTTTTGCCTGTTGTTACTCAGCTGGGGTCGGTGTTGCATCTTGACTGAGCCAAAGCTCAGGGTTTCCAGGGTTCAGATGTGATTGTGATGATTGAGTCACCTTTCTTTTTTATTGTTGCTGATTTTGGAGCCAGACATCACGATTTTCGGACTTAAAAATATACCAGCTCTCGGAGCGATTTTTGATCCTGGTTGTGGTTTTATCCTGTTTTGTACCTGACCTGCATGCCATGCGTGTGTAAGCACTGGCTCAAGGTAGACGATCCTTTAATGGTGACGATCCTAGTTTATTTAGTACCTGTTTGCTGTGTCTTGAAATCATTATTTTGGGATCGTGATGGAGAGGATGTTTGAGGTTTGTGCATTAAATAGACATACACATGTTTAAGAAACTCCTCATTAATTATGCATTGAAATAAGGGTATGCATTTTCATTTAGTATGCAGAAATTGGAAGAGCGAAGCAGGAATTGTATCATTTGCATTACACTTGTATTTATTTAGATGATCAAAACCAAGAGAAACAATTTGTATCATACAGCCAGCGAGCAGAAGAGGGCACTATGAGTCGCTGGTGCACATTCTCCTGTACCTCTCTTTCTTTCTCTGTATCTCATTCCTCTAGCTGTCCTCTCTCATTGCACTTGCCTGCTTTGCTTTACCATGTTTTTTGTAACAATTTGTATTTCAGAGCCATAATCAACATTATTTTATCTCATTAGTGGAGGACAGCATATATTTCATCATATTCAGAACACATGTAAAACACAGGTGGAAATTTAAAAGATATACAATAGATCAAATGATATTCACATATTATCATGGTATCAGCAAATAAAAGTTGAATGCATCCTGATTTTCCAGCCACTCGTTTATCTGGCCTGTTCAAGCTTTCACCCAAATGCTACAGTATTATCCACCAGCACTTATCATCTGTGTAATTTGGCCTTTGAGTGATTATTGCTGCTGGTTTGTAGGAGAAAATGTATACTTATGATTTCATAAGTGTCAGAAATATCTAATCTTTTGTAGATTTACCTGTAGTGTTTTGTGATTTTTGCATTTTATGTATACACTGATGGTGGTATAGCCACACCCTCTTTCTTCCTGAACAATTTAGAAAGTATCTTTACTTTCTAAATTTTTCATATGAATTCCCCCCTCAACTCCACCTTTTAGTTATCTTGGTAAACCTGCCCATCCTTTTGTGAGGGAGGATACTGTGCCAGCCGTCCCATGATTATTTGTCCTCCTCAACAGCCTGATAATGACGGTCAACTCTACCTGAGCATTGTGTCCTCCACAGGCAGGTCAGAGGAGTTCCCATCACCCCCTGGTGTGTCTCCCTCCTGCCTCTGTTCTTCCTGCCTCCTTTCCTGTTGCCATCGTGGCCTGCCATGTTAGTGCAGGCTCCCGCTGCTCAGCCCTCTCCTTCAATAAATCTTCATATGTGTTGGAGGGAAGGTGGAGGGTACAGACAACAATAACCACCGGTACTCTCCATCAAAGGGTTATCTGCCTTTCACAGGCACACTGACAGACTGCTCTCTGACACGGAGCAGAGGCCGAGTGCTGTGTCTCTGACAGGGAAGAGGCCTGGCTTTGGAGACAGGAAAGGGATTAATTTATAGGAACTGAAACAATCTTCAAAAAATCCAGACATTGAGATGAAAGATCCAAACAATCAAATGAGTGAGAGATGTGATGAAGTCCAAAAAAATGGATGTTTGAATGATTGAATCGCCAGAGATTCATGATCCTTAATTACACATTGTGCCTATAGTTTATACCTCTCTCTACAGTGTCATTTTTTTGTTGACATTAATGTTGAAACAAACAATATATTTGCAGTTTGCTGTCAGTTTGATTATGCTAATTCCCTTGATGTTCAACAAATAACCTAAATGCCTTTGTGATTAGGATTGCTGAGTTTTAATGGAAAACGATTTAGTTGTGAGACAGATATTTTCCCGTGTTGAGTTGCAGGGGCCTATTCCTCAGTGCTGTCTCAGTGTGTCAGCGAGGACTGCTGTTATAAATTACCAGCACCAAATTTTGCAACTTAAAAAGTGGGAATGAGAGTAAACCTTTTGTTTATGTCACCTATCATCTTGAAATATTTACCATTCTGCACCTCTCAGCTCCTTGTCTCCCTCCAGTGTGATAAAAGGTTGCTGGCTCCCGGTCTTAACCCCTTCCTGCTTCGTCCCATCTCCTGTTCATCTCTGCTAGGAACAGACATCATATACACCTCTTCTTTCTGCTCAAATCCTGCTATCTATAGTTCATTTCTCTCCTGCAGGAAGTAGTTTATCCAGGGTGGTTCCTCTGGGAATCATATGAGCATTTGACCAGGTGTCTGCGACACTTTTCAATATTTTATTCCAGAGCGTGTTTGTGTGTTTAGTGTGTGTATTTGAGTTGTTCTATTTGACTTCTCAGTTTGAAGGGAAACAATACATGCATGCACTTTTGCACTCGTGTATGTCTGTGTGGTGTGAAGTAAGGGTGTGTGCACTCTGTATTTAAAAAAGGAAAAATGAAGGGGAAAGGAAATAAAATTCAGCGCTGAATGAATTATGGAGTGTATTGTTATCTACTGTGTGTAGCTCAGCTTGCGTGAGTGAATGGAACGCATGTGCAAAAGGTGCAGAAATAAAACCGGAGAAACCTACAGTGTGTTTTAGGCATTGTGTCAGGTACGGTATGAATTGCCTGCGGTTGCCTTGCAGGACTGATACCTCTAAAATCAACCATTTCTCTCTGTTTGCTTTCAACAAAAACATGTCCCCCAGCTAAGGTGCACTTTTACCATTTTTACCACCACTTTTTCAAGAGAAAACAAAACTGTGAGTAGCAGCATGATACTGGGTTTTGTAATGTGCATACTGGTGCTGTCTGGAGTGAATTGGCATTGTGCTAGAGTCCCATTCCATACATCTCTTTCCCAGTATGAGGAGCTCGCTACTGAGATAAAAAATTACTGCTATTGTCTCACTTTGTCAAGTAAAATGATAATCCCCCATCAAATGCACTAGTTGTGTGTGTTTCAAGGACATTCTTATGAAAAGTAGAATACACTTCAGATTTTATAATGTTATTGACATAAAAATGTGTCTTATAATAGGCAAGTATACTTCAATTACAGCGTCTAGTGTTTACTATGTTTTATCTTTTTATTTGTACATTTTTTCTTGCATTTTTTCCCGTTAGGTAATTGGAAGCAGGAAGGGAAAAAAAGAACTATGGACACTTATCTTTTGAAAAAGAGAAAAAAGTCCTTGAAAGTAGTACAGCATATGGTGATCTTTTTTTTTCTATTTGCCTCATCAGTATTGCATCCTTAATGGTTATTCTTCCTCTCTGCACAATGTCTTTTTCTCCATCCTGGTCTTCTTCTTTGTCTTTGTCTTCTACATCTTCCGCTTGCTCTTCCTCTTTGACCTCATCTTACTTCCCCTTTCAGTGTGGATGATTCTCAAATATTCTCTATGTTGCATTGAGCAGTGGACATTTCTGGTTTCTTCTATCGGGGTGGTGGTAAGCCTGATGGGGGGGGGCGGGGGGGTTATGTCAGGAGGGGTGATCATAAATATTAGGAGCTGCAGGGAGACAAAGGGGCTAAAATGGAAAGGCTTGGCTGGATGAGGGGACCTGGCCATGTCATGTACCTCAGTCATTTTTCTTGTGCGCTTAGAACTCAGTCAGGGGTTTAATTGGAATCCAGACTTCAAAGAAACCCTGGACCCATCCAGCATCCCCCATCCCAACTCCACCCCTGCACTAACTCCCCTGACTGGATCCGCTTGTGTCCACAGCACACAGCACACACACACACACACACACACACACACACACACACACACACATAGACCGTGACCACTACAATATCACAGAGAGCATCACCATGCACGACCCCATCTGAAATTGACTTTGCTCATATTTGCACAAGATATTTAGGTGTGGTGTACGTTCATATGTGTGGCTCTGTGTGGTCGTTGTTTGTGTTTGAATTTGCACAGCCCAATTATTCTTACACTTAATAAAAGTCACTTTCTTTTAAAGTGCATGCATATTAATAGTACACAACATCTGTTCATGTGTTTGGGCTTGATTACTCACAGATGAAATCTAGAAATAAACAAAAAGTGTATTTTGTGTAAATATTTACTCTCATAATATTATGTTAGTCAAAATATATTGTTGTTGCTCCAAATGTAAAACAGACTTTTCTGTACTTTGTTCGAGTTGGTTACCAGATAGATACACGAGGCATCCCCACATCCTGAATAAGAACAACTGGTGACTGTAATTCTGTATGTGGCCCACAAGAAGTTGTACATGTGAGAGTGCCTTTTTAATTGGAGTCCTCTGATTGGACAAATAGGAAAGTAGAAATGGAACCTGTGCATGCTGATTTATTTCTACTTTGCAGTGTCTGGTATTTATTCCATAATTGGAGCAAATATGCTATATATGTCCCAGAATTAAAGTGAAACAAAGTTAACTTTGTAATAATCCAAACCAGAAGAAAATGGGTGAAAGAAAATGTCTGTTTTGCAGTATAATTAATATTGGAGCAGCAGGGGTTGATATGTAGCAATATATGTAGTTTTAGCGGGCCTTGTTAGCACTGTGCGGAAGACACTTTTAAAGCCATGCCTGTGAGATAATATGTTTCAAAGCTATAATTATATAGGGAAAGAGGACCTATTTTCAGAACTCTAACAAATCACTTTTTCCATTACATCTGGTAAAGGTGTTAATGACTCCTTGTCTTTTTGATTTTTCCCATTTGAATTATGAAACAGCTGTATCATTTGAACTACAGTTATTAGGTGAATTTCACGTAGCCATACATAGAAAAAAAAGTTTAGCCAATTTAATTAATTTTCACCAAGAAAGACCATATACGCATATTTTTCCCTAACTTAAACAGAAATGGGGTTAAGGAGGTCAGTTGATCATTAGACAATTAAAGTTTAACTGCATGAAGAAAAAGGTGAATCCCAGAGTAAAACAGTTGCTTTGATTATTAATAGTGCTTTAGACAACCTTCATGTTTCCACTTTCTAGAGGTGAGAATTGCCAGATGCAGTATAATTTGTAATATTTCAGGACTGAATATTTTTATTTATTCACTAACTCAAGATTGGAAACGGGTGTCGAGGAGTTCATGTATTTTCCTGACCTGCTATATTTTAACAACTACCAAGGAAGGACATTGTCTCAGTCATTAAGACGTGTAAGGAATACAGTTGTCTTTTCAGGATACCTTTTCAGTTTTGATCCGCCATATCATAGCAGCTCACATCCTGCTCTGTAAATGTATTCAGGCAGATGAGTTTAATGCAGGAACCTTACAAACAGCTGGTGGTGATGATGATGACAGATTATTGTTTAAAAGAAAACAAAGAGGTATTTTCTACTATCCTGCTGTCTTGTTAAAAAAATGTATGGCTGTCTTGAAGAGAAGCGTGGGCCCTGAATGACTAATAGGGCTGCTCATACAGAATGGTTTGTAATGGAGGTGTTAATGACCATGTTGCTTAAAGGTTACCTTCTGAGTGGTGTTTTCTTTCTCCCTCACGTCAACACCTTTATTCTCCTACCAACGTGTTCACTTTGTTTCCCATTATCTTCCCTTTTTCCAGCACAACCTTGAATGCAACTGCAGCGACCGACAGATCAAGGGATGACAGAATCAGTGAGAATAAAAAAGATAATGAAGGAGAAAGAGAGATAAAGGGCTACAAGGGGAGGAAAAAGGTACTTTATCAGTGAGGTTTCAGCCTAGCAGCATTTTGACTTTAAGGGACTTGGGTGTTTCACATGGGCCTTTGCAGGATTAAAGTAAAAACATGTTGCTTATTACACAGAACACAAACACACACATAGACACCCACACACACTTACATTCACTTTTATCAGATACATTAAGCTTTGAGGAATCCTTTGGAGAGGTAGATGGCGGTCAGAGGTGGGGTGGACATTGAACGGTCATCCCATAGTCATCCTATAGTCAGTCAACTATTATCATATCCAGTGGAGCAGAGAGCTCTGCTACACTTTCATCTTTATTGGGCTCTGGAGACAGCTGAATGTTTGGTCAAATAGATATCCTTGTTTTGGTGACCACAGTATTTGGTATAAGGAAACATACTTGGATGATAGGGAACGTGAAGACTCATACAGCTGCTCTACATGTGCAGCTGTCACCTTGGTTGTAGATTGAAGGCAATAATATGATGCATGTCATCTTATTGATAATCATAGATGGCTGTTGTTAAGATAATCACATATGAGGAGTACATATTTGTAAAAATCCTATTCATTCCAAGATTTATTTGAAAGAGGATTTTAAATTATTACCTAAACTGTCTGTTGGAAACATTCATCACGTTTTACAAACCACTATAGGTTTTGCGTTGACACACAAAAAAATAATCTGCGGTATTGAAGAGAGCATCACCTGAGTATCAGTTCTGAAGGTCAGCCATGAAATTAGCACTTCAGTCATTGATACTTCATCCCAGCAGCAACAACACTAAAAGAGGATAAAGGATGTCTCGGCAGCTTGGAGATGGTACTGTAATAATGTAATGGACCATTGTGAGTTCCCAAAATTGAACTCATCATTGTTTTTAGGGGTGTCACAGTCCTCCAAATGCACAATTAAATTTGACTTTTGATTTTCAAATCACAATTTAGTTTAAAGAAGAAAATGATTCTTTAGAGAGATACGCTGCACGGTATCATGTGCAAAATAACCGCTATATTCTTTCTATAATGCTTCACACACTAAGGCCATGTGGTCAAATTTCAATAATTTATACAATGGTATTGTGATGTATTTAATTAAATGTAATACAAATATCTTATTTCACCAGTCATTTGAGAACAAACTGTTAAACACAAAAACAATTGTTGAGGCAAGCTGCAATCGCGGACTCAAGGCCCTTCACACTCAACAGAGGGAAGCCACACAATTGTCCAAATCAAAGCAGCTGTGAGTCGGTTTGGGGCTTCAACAAGCTGAGCAAAGTCACTCCAGCTGGTTTCGTTAGTCTAAAGAAAGAGTGAGACCTATCACACGTGTATCATCATGGAAATGTATGCAGTCGTTCATTAATTACACACTTTTAATCCCGCCAGTCATATTTCTAGCAAGCCACCTTAGGGACATGTTTGAACAGCCTAATTAATAATAGTTACTAAGTTTGGTGATGATTGGACAAACTTGTAAGCAGGAGGATTTTCCACTTCTCTTGTTTCTCCGTAATCTCCGCAGTGGCAATGATGTGCAGCTGGAGGCTACCGGAAAACTACGTTGTGTGTTGTTGTTTTTTTTAAGAGCAAAAAAATCACTTGGAGAATTGTTGATCCTGCTTTTGATTTAGAAAGCACATTTTGATCGATTGTTATGTTAGAAACAAAGTTGTGACATCCCTGATTAGTAAGTAGCTAGTCTGACTCACCGGATGAAGACTGTGGGTAAAGACACATTTAAATAGAAAGGACAATGATCAAACAAGAAACAGAAACACGCCTCAAACAGCGATAAGCTGGAGGCTGAAGTGACTGAATGTGAATTTCTCATGAACTGAGAAACTGTTTTAACAATTGTTGTGCACCATTAGATTTCTCGATAGATGCAAATGTTGGCTACCTTCAATCCAAATATTTCCTTTGTGTTGTGGAGAGATTTCAGTGGGAGAATTGTTTTGGACAGAGGAGGTCTGATAGATCATAGGCTGAGAGAGTAAAAGAAAACAGCAGTGTTAAGGTACTGTGATCTGTTACATGAATACCTTGGGTCTTCTGAAAACACAGATCCAGCCTGGAGTTAAACCCAAAGACACACACACACACACACACACACACACACACACACACACACACACACACACACACACACACACACACACACTGGTGTATCTTCCTACATCATCTGGGCTGATAACAGACCATAGTGCAGAGGGAGGAGATGGAACAATACATCCACACTTATCACCTTGCAGGCGCAGACACAGAGAAAGTCCACTAAAGAGCATACAGTGTCTTCACCTCTTCATGCCCTCCTGCTTTATCACACATACAAACATATATATATATATATATATATATATATATATATATATATATATATATATATATATATATCTAAGCCTCAAGTTTGGGCCGAGCTCATATAAATTCTGTCGTTTATAAATGTCAAGAAGAATATTCCACAGCACAGAATCTTCAAACCACAAATCTTTCCCGATCACACCTATAGTGGTATTTAAACAAAATGTCTAGACTGGCTACGAGCACCACAATGGAATTATATTTGTTTGGCCTTTTCCTAGGGTTTTGAAAGGGTATGGTATTACAGCCACTGCAGAGAATTATGTGGTACATATTTTTAAATGGCATATTGTTTTAAATATAACCTAAATGAATATTTTACATCAGACAACAGCCTCGTAAATATGAAGGAAAGGCATAAATCATGCAGTAATAGATCATTGTTAAAAGCTGCAAACTGGAATTGTAAACAAAATTGTCACCCTATAATTTATGTAAAAGTGAAGGACTTGACAGCAATTTGTGAATCCCATATGTGATCAGGTAACAAAAGCAATTTGGTGAAGGTTAGGGAACCATTGTGGATTATGGCTTTGAGTCTCTTTTGAATTGTTTATTGTTTAGCCAAAACAACAATATTTCCTTAACCCTTTTAGAATAGGTTTACAACTTTTTTAATCCATTTTAGAACATAGGTTTTGAATTGCATTTCTCCATTAAGAGATACCTTCCTGATGTGCTCTTAATGTGAATTACAGAATCCACTGTCCCCATCTTGTAGAACTATGTATTTGAAAGTTCATCTGAAGTTAAAGACGTATAATTAACCTATAGTTTAATCAAGTGCCTTAGTGCGTAAATATATTAATTAAAAATGTCATCATGCTTGAGCTGCTACGAGTAGATATTGGTTTGCAAATATTGAAGGAAAAGGAAAAAGATATGTTTGCAACTTGTCAGATTAATTTATTACAAATATTTCAATACGTTGATTAAAAAACAATATGAATTGAGGTGGAATTGTATTTCTCTGAAAATGTATTTGCTGCTGCAAATTAATTATTTATAGAAGGCACGTTGAAAGACAGACAAAAACATAATTACAGCCTAGATGTAGTGCACACCATGCATGTTCAAGATGAGTTGATAATTAAAAATTTATATCAGGAGTAGAAGTGCAAAAATACTTGTAATATTATAGCGCATGATGTCAAACCATGAGGCAGCCTTCATGTACACTCTGCTGCAACCCAGACTGAGTCAGCCTGTGACAGACTCACTGGACCTGCTCTTTCTGTGAGTCTGTGTGGTAACAGGCCCCATGTTTCAGGCCTTTACCAGGGATGAAACCCACTAGTGGGCAGAAGCAGACAGGAGGCCTCTGTGGTTAATATGGAAGGGATCCGCTAAAATGGTGACTATTGAGGGTTGGCTTTCTTGGCTTCCAAAACACAACGCTACACAAAGTAGTTTACACTACTTATGCCTAGTTTCTAAGTACTTCCGTCGGCTTTATTTTCACTTTTATAGAGCAACAGAGATTCTCCAAAGTCCGCCGATTGTACAACTATGAATCGTTCTGTCGTACACTTAAATCAGCTTGCAGTGTTCGGCGTCTTTAGAAGGTTGTCTTCTGTTCTATACATCTAACTTAGTTTTTTGAATGGCACAATTAAGTTTAGAAAGAAAGTGTTTGTTTAGTGCCAAACCCTTAAACACAGAGAGACTAGTGCAGAGTGTGGTGCCAGACTTTCTGAAGCAAAGACCTCAAGTTCCATAAAACCCTTAATTGGTCTGTTAAACATCAGACTGTAATCACATGTGGTGAGCCTGGAGAGATCTGTAAACACCCTGTATGTGGTGTTTCTCTCCTTTGCGTCTTTTCTCCTTCCATCACACCAAAACAGAACCACGTGTTGATTTCAAAGCCAGAGGTTGTTCGTTTTTCTTTTGTTTTTTCTCTCTACTGTTTAGAAATCCTGTCAATAAATTAGATACATTTTTGGTGCCTACATTTGCAGCACTGTTAGTGTTTAGACACTGAGCACAGTGGACAAAATATTAAATGTATACGTGTGTAACAGTGGCTGTCTGTTCTTTTTTCCAAAGCCATTTCAAGACTCACACCTGATTAAGCTTGTCACGGTTCATGGTGCTAGTATCCAGTCCGATGTATTGTTGTGGAAAAGGCAAGTTAATTAGTTTCTTGCTGCATGAAGGACAAGGTCATTTGAAGGGCAAAATTTAGTAGGCGGGAAAGAAAAAAACTGCCGTAGCAGGTGAAAGCTGTCCTCGTCCGGGTCAATCAGTGTTCTTCTTCTCAAACCCATCCCCCTACTCACTCAATAACTCTGCCTTTCTTTTTCCGTGGAGCACTGGTGTCGGTCACCAAGCTGAGGTGGGAATTATAAATGATGTTGAATAAATGTATTTTATTTCTTTTTACTTTTTTCCTGACAAATATATGTACTCAAAAACACACGCACACATGCACAAACACAAAAGTGCACACACAAGTTAAATTAACATAACACATGACAACTCACAACATTGTTCTCCTATTCCCTGAAAACATTTTAACTGGCCTGTATTTACTGTTTTGTCGGACTGATCGCTAAAGTTTTATTCCAGAGAGAAGACGATCACAGAATAAACTCAAGTTATATATTAGATTTGTTTTCTGATTCACCATCTGGTCCAAATATGTTCAGTGTTGGTCTGAACAACAAAAGGACCACAAACAACTTCATCCATTTATAAACAGATTTGATCTGTTGTTTCCCTCAATCATTTTTATGATGTATGTAATTAAAATCAGAGCGAGCTGGAGAGAGGAAACACTTTTTACAACATGTGATGAAGATACACCATAATTATATTGTGGGTTATTTTATAATCATGTACCAATCAGGAAAACATACCAATGTAAATAATTAATAAATAAGACGCATTCCGTCGGTAGAAATTGATCCTACGCTTATAAGCAGGACACTTGATTCAGCATAAATATACTCAATGCAGTCACTACAGAGAAAACATATCCACTCTGACAGTGATAACTTTATTAATATAATTAGCAGTTTAGCATTTAATCAATGTAAAACATCCGATAATTTTTTATCAATATTAAAAATGCATTTTTATTGGAATGTTTGCTAAAAACGGTCCGGACCAGAACACTGATCACGTTTACAGACAAAAACTCTGTTTAACAGACGATAAGATGTGATCAGATGTGATCAGCTGTCAGTTGGCTGCAGTCATCAGAAATCAACGTCGCTTCACGTGACGCTTCACGTGCCGCTTCAGAGGAAAAAGACGTCTTATGTCCGTTAAAACATGTTTCCTCATGTCTTCTCTCCTCTTTTAGTTTCATTGCGTCTCTCCATGCATCCCTGGATGGAGGGACTAAGAAGCAAGGAAAAGACCCAAGTGAGGGAAATGGGGATGCAATTAAGAGACTTGGGATACACCCCTTGTCTCTGTGAGGAATCAGACGTACAGAACCCTTTGAGCAGACCTCGCCATGCATTTTTAGCCCCTGTCTATTCTATAGAGACCAGATGTGATTGGATGAGCGGTCTTATTCCTTAACCAGCGGCTGGGCCAGCAGCCTGGAAGCAGCAGGCTGAAGCAGAGCAACAGAGGAAGACAGGAGTTGTGCAATGAGAAAAAAAGCTAAGAGAAAAAATAATTAGAATACATGTAGTCTATTTGTGAAAAACAATTAAATGATACAATAGCTATAACTTTTAATATAAAAACTTTTTTTTAAATATTTTTTTAATTAGAAAATAGCTATTACTTTGTGATTCTGTTTAGGCCAGCAGAGATGGCCCGCCACTGGTGTACATCTAGTTTACAATATCTCTACGTAAAAAAGCAACTGTATCCTCTTTTAACTCACCTAAAATCAATCTCCAATGGTTGGTTGAACATAGCTCTTCGGCCAAAATGACCAATGCAAGGATTTAAAACAGCAGTCCACAAACCATTGGACGACGCCGTGGTGACTACGTCCACTTCCTATACACAGTCTATGGCTCACACATACACCATGAAATGTATATTGGCCGGCAAAAACGCAAAAACGCTTTACAAGGATGGTAATTTATTCACTTGCCATTCTCGCTCCTTTTACAGGCAAGTCAGACATAAGAATCAACTCCCTTGGAGCCGGTAGAGATCTAGTGCTGATCAACCACACAGTCTGAACTGAGATGTTGCAGTTGAAGGGTAGTCTTCCAACTCACTGCTCCTCTCAGCAGTCTTCCTACTTCATATTTTACTTGGGAGATTGGGAGATTTGAGTGTGATCTTCTGATGTGTATAGCACATCTTCATGTCTCTTTAGTGAGGTGAAATCTCCCTTATGTCTTTACCACTGTATCAAATATAATTTACTGTGAAATTTTAATGAAAAGACTGCAATAATATGGATTGTATGTAATAACAAAGCTGGAACGCTGATATATTTTTCTGTATTATTGCTTTTGAGGGTTTTCTCCTGATGCAGGTGTGGTGGTGTTCTATTCTGTTATTACACCCATGGAGCTAATAGCCAATGTAGTTACACGCTGATAGAAGAGGTTTATCACAACACAGCACAGCTGCATTGATGCTGCACTCTCCCAGAGGGTAGAGGTGCTTATTATGCATCCCATAAGAAGGCACAGTGTTTGCTCATAAAAGCCCAGTCTGGATAACGATGCTTGAATACTCGCTCTCATTTGATTTCATTTGAAGATTAATGATGACTTTGCCTTCTAACTTCATTTCTTCTAAACATTACAGTGCAGCTGTATTTTTCTCAGTGATGAAGTGTTCTAAAAATGTGGACAAAGTGTCTGAGTTATATTTGTGAAATGAGGCATCACAAGTCCAGTTTTTCCAGGAGATGGAAATACTTCTTTAAAGTGAGCTATTGAGTGTAATGCAGAGTGGCTGCATCTTTTTGTGTCCCTGCTTTTGTTCTTTCACTTCCTGTATTTAGTAAGCCCACGCAGACATGGTGCTGCTTGTGCCAGCACGAGTTCTCTGTTACCACCTGGGCCATGATGTTATGCAGCCTTTCAGGCTCCATTGTCCACTAATGGTACATTTACAAATACTGAAAATGTAGGAAATAGAGACTTTTATTCTGCATAATAAATTAGCCATGAAAAAACACTTGTTTCTAAGTTCTGCTTTGTGTTTGCCTTAATAAAGCGTCATTTCACATATTTTGATTAAGTAATCTTTAAAGGCGTTGACTATTAAACAGTTTGTGACATTCAAAACACTTTTCTGACGAACCTCAAGTTTAACACAGCAAAGGCATTGTTGATATGAATGTGTAAAAAACAGTCAAATGTAGATGGACTGAAGAATACTTTAAAATCCGACGATACAACAAACAAATCACTCTCATATGACATAACTTTCAAGTGTTGTTATTCTTTTTTTTAATTGAAGTGGCCCTAATTCAACTGACAGTTTTTAGTTTTTTATATCTCCATGAAAGGGATAGTTCAAGGCCCAAATATTGTCTGTCAGTATGGATATCTAGTTATACTTTGAAACAGAGGTATCATCAACCTTATTTAAATCTCACCACTAACAGCTTTAGTCTTCTTGGCCTCGTTTGATACATGTGTGCAGTATAATGTTTGCTTGTACAAGTCTGTGTCACAGGAAAGGCCTGCTATGCATTACATATGGCCAAGTGGAAGCAGCATTCTCCTCTCAGCCATAAAAGTGTTCGGTAAGACATCCACTCTGAAATGCACAAATGCACACTTTCCCTTCATACTTAAATATTGTATTCTTTATGCTTTTGGGTCTTTTTGACCAGTTTGTGAGCAATACTCTGGGACACCAGCGATCAATATATCTGTATGATACTGGAACACCGCAGTCAAACACACAGTACTTTGTCTTTGTCAAAATGCTTCAGTGAGTTTTAGAAGCTGTACTGTATTGTCTTTACTACTCAGCTATAAAGTTGTTTGAAATTTGTTGATGCGAAGTACCATTATCACTCTGCAAGTACAGCTGATGACAGCTGCTCCTTCAATGGATTTTATTATGTTATATTGTTAATCAAATCAAGTTTGTATATTCAGTTGTACAGTTGTATTTTCTCCTTTGCGTCTGTTCAGTTCTATTTTCTGTCTTTGTATGCATTTGGAAATATTTATCATGATGTGTAAATAATTCATCATGTGTTTACAGACAGAGATATGCAGTATTAAATGCATCATGAACTATGTAATGTTATAAAGATAAGGCAATGTATAAATATTCGAGAGAGAGAGAGAGCAGATCAAAGTACTAACTGTGGATGTGGTGAGGTGTGTTACACTTGCTATAATGCTATGGTAAAAAAGTAAAAAGCACCTAGCCATGAAATCTGTGTTGATCACATGCTTTCCTGTAGTTCCCTAAAGTGGAACAACTGTTTTCACCGCAGCTTGTAACCACCGTTCCATAAACATTGACCTTATGCCTGAAAAATCAATTGACTCTCATTGGCCTGCTGTGGATGAATTGTAAAATCCTGAAATTTACTTATTTATTATATGTTTTACCTTGGGCTTACACATGTTAATAATAAACAATCAATTCTTCCATTAGTCCAATTATTACGACGAAGGTGTTTCTTCAAAAGGTTATTTTAAAGATGATCAGTTTGGAGTTTAAAAAGAAATATCAAAGGATTTGCTTTATCAATTTTTGATGCAATTTCTTTTATGTGTTATCTGTTTTTTCATGGACACTCCAGACGAGGAGAGACGTGACTTCAAGTTTTTATAAGTAACAGCTTTTTTAAAGGTCTCCTAGTTTTCCCACGGTGCATATTTGAAATAAGGTATATTTATATGTAAAGTACACAAATACTGCGCAGAAGCTATGGAGTCACAAACACAACCAGCATAACTGGAGACTGTTTGTTTGCTCAGGCAGTGAGGGGCAGCCGGCCAGCTGAAGCTTGCTGGACTCCAGTGAGTGGATCTAATGCCTCTTCCCGCTCTTCTGCACTGTCCTTCCTTTGAGCCGCGATTGAATTTAATATTCCATGAAATAAGGCAGCCCATCAGGCTACTGTAATCACTTCAGGTTAATAGAAGAAGTAAAATTACTCATACTTACTTCTTTTTCTCCAGCGCACCCTTTTTTCCTCAATCATAGTATATAGTTTTTTTCTCCTTGAAATTATTTTGTTCTTCCTCCAAAGCGTTTCTGATTATTATTATTATGATTCATCCTGAATGGCTGATGCAGATCCTTTTGAGAGTGAGACAACCTAATAGGATGTTCATTTTTGTGGGAAATACATTTGTACCCTCATTATGTATTCACTTCTTTTTTTTACACAAGCATGTTCTCTTTTCATTTAATGCTCTGCTGTTTTTCACTCGCAAGCTTGCTAACCCACACTTACACCCTCCCACCCATGCACAAACATGGCCGCAGACTGTGGGTGTCAGCCTGTCAGGGTTCTAGATGTCATGTAATTGTATGTATCACCTGCAGCATAACTTCAGTGTAAAAGCATTCTCCTGCAGCACTGAGGCCTGCTGTTCCATAGTGATACGGCATTGCCATACATGTGACACCCACGCATGCTCCCTGTGGATCACTCTTTATTACTCCCATCTCACCTCCATCAAAGCCTGGTCTGCTGCCATTATGACACCTAAGGAGAGAAGGAGGGAAGGGAAAAGAAGGAGAACAGTCACACTCAAGGCAGTACAAGTCTGACAGACTCGGGACAAAGAGAGTTTCCAGGCAGCCAGCTCGCTAAGTAGGATTTCTCCTCTTTTATAGTCCACCTTTTCACAATAAAGACTGTCTCTAAGGCTGCAATTCAGAGTTTGCTGACTTAAGTCACACATAGTTCTTCAGATAAGTCAAGGAGATGCATGGTGAAAGATATTCATATTCAGGCTTGGGCTTTGGGTGTGCTTAATTTTGATTTTGTGTGAGGTCTCAAAACTGTCGAAATGAGCTGTCTGCAGCATTCAAATTGTACAGAAATGTCTCAGTACATTTTGTGTGTGTGTGTGTGTGTGTGTGTGTGTGTGTGTGTCTGTGTGTGTGTGTGTGTGTGTGTGTGTGTGTGTGTACGCATGTGCGTAAGAGTGTTTTATAAGACCTCCATGAAAGAGCTTTTGCTTTTAGTGACAAGAAACTGGTTTTAGCCAGTTAGCTTAAATTGATCTTTTTTCCTCTTAACTAGTGTCATGTTAAATCACCCAGGTCACCTTAGATAATGACTTGAGGATTTGATAAATTATGAAGGCATCACATAGAGGTCAAATATTTGACAAAGGCTGCTGGACTGACATGGATTCTTAAAAAATGTCCTGGTTTACATATTCTTTTTGATCCTTGTTTTTAGATTTGCATTTGTGAAGCTATCCTTTAGTATGCTATCATGACCAAAACACCCAACACAGGGAACACACGCTTAGAAATCGAAAAAAATCATTAAACCCAACCTGCAGTGTGTCCCTTTCTCTAAAATGACAATTCACAGGAGAAGTGACTCTGTCATATTTGGAATAGAAAATAATACGGCAGGAAGAAGGGTGAAAAGAAACTGACAGGAGTGGAGGCATTATGCCTTCTCTAAAACCTTTCAAAAATGAAACAAAGGAAATAGAAAACCATTATTTATACTTTTTTTTCACCAAGGAAGGTGGGTTTGGAATCCATGTTTGGCTGCAAGTAATGCTTTTCATCGACTTGCAGCTAAAGCACATGTTGACGTTGTGGGCTCTATTTTTAGCTAAGTGGAACTTGTGTCAGGCGTGTACAGACCTTTTTCTTGCACATGCCCATTTGGTATTGTAGTAATTCGCCATGAACTTCACTGTGCAGAAGTGTGTTTGAAGCAATCAAGTGACACGGTACAATTTTGGTGTCAACCATCACCGGGATTAGCGCTTTCATCACATGGAACAGTAGTGTCACTGTTATATTTTAAACTTAAATTCTTTGGGGTAATCTCTGTCTTCACCGAACACAGAGCAACAGTCATACCATCCATTTGGTCATAGTTTCAGATTTACCTATTTAAATTATTGCTGCAGTCAAAGAAGCCATAATGGATCTAAATGGTGTACGATTGCTTTTTTGCGGACTGATTACATATGCTTCCGGTTCTTAGACTTAGTTTTACAATTTTTCTACATATTTTCAATACATTTCTGAGTATATTTTCTTTATTATTTTTGACAAATTTAATACAAATGTCTTGATACAGATTAAGAAAACAAAAAACTGTCAATTACATGGTAATTCCATGTCTTGTTTTATTTTACAGGGTTTTATTGTTAGACTTTTAACATGTAATATTGCACCTTTAGTAAAGAAAGGAGCTTTTGAGAAAAAGTAGCGATAGGGTTAGATGGTGTATGCTGATTTATAGCAAGGCCAGAGAGCAAAGCCCTGAAGCAGCAAATGCAGTGCTTCAAATAGAGATTGCTGGTGGCCTTTGCTGTGATCGGTGACCCAAGGTGAGGCACTTAGTGATTTATATCTCACATATCCCCTCATCTCTCTTGCTCTATGGTGGGGCAGGGCAGGCTAAAACATGTAGCACCTCTCTTGATGCTTTGGCCCTGGCCTTGACTCTTTGGCTGGCCCAGGAACACAGCCTTGGCTGGGCTGGAAAGCATAGGAAACACAGCCCGGCACCTCTGGCAGTCAGGGTTAGCAACATACGATGATGGGTCAGAGATGCAGGTCAAGCTGGCAGACCTCTTCCTGCTGCTGGAGTGCACCCGCTGAAACTCTGTTATACTATATTTATTTGATTGTTTTTCTTATGTAAGTCATTTGAGCAATGGTTGGCCTCATTTTTCTTTCATGCCT